>NW_008630429.1:19674-23922 GCF_000691845.1 Merops nubicus
TCTGAATGTATCTGACATCAGGAATGAAGCTACCATTAGCACTGAGATACAATTTGAAGTGGAAACTGAATGTTGTATACCCAAGTGGATTAATGGCACTACTAGCTTTGCCATTAAGAGCTAAAAATAGTGGGATAGAGCTCATGTGTCTGATGGCAAGCTCAAACGGACTCCGAGGTCTTTGCAAAAATGGGAAGAAGTTGTGTTTGCTCAAAAGACAGCAACATTAGGCCTTAGAGATCACCTGTGTGATCTGAAATGTTGCAATATATTTTGAAAAAAAATCTAATAAGTTGCTGCCCCTCAGATGTTAGTTCCTGCTTCATTTCCAGAGATACAGTCAATGATCATGTCCATTGCAGTGCAAAACAGGGAGGTTACTCTAACATCCACTGCTGTGTTCCAGTGGATATGCCTCCTGGTAATTGGTACATTACATCTGAGGAGTTGCAGCTTATTAAAATTTACTAACATGATGGTAGACATTCATATCCTCAGTCTCCTGTTTAGTGAAGTCCACTTGTCTTGGGTAGGGGACCAAAGCCATGGAAAGTGTTGCAACCCAGGACATATAAAGGAAATATAAACTAAGTAATGATACTTGGTTTAGGTCCTCCCTCCACCAAAACCTCACAAAGAGAATACTGGAAAGCTAGAGATATGTCTGTGTGTACTCCCCAAATATTGTCTTGTGCATAGCTGTTCCTGCCTCTTATACCCAAGGCCTCAAGGAAAAACTTTAAAGTGATGCCTGGGATATGCTCAGGACTGTTGTTCAGAGGATATCCATGCTCGAAATCATGCAGGTTGAGTGGGACCCATGAAGGTTTTGGATCTTTGGGCTTTGCTGGGTCATGGTGAGCCAGTAAGCTCATGGCACATCTGAATGTTTCATTGCAACTCTGTTAATGTACAGAAAGTGTCATCACTTGTTTTAAATCAGTGAGTAAAGTACCCTTCTCACCCCTCTCTTGGACTCTGCGGCCCATGATTAATGTAACATATTCCATAGCATTCTGCAGGTGTTATGAGGGTCTGTTCATTTGACACCCAGGGAGCAGTGTCCTATTTAGGCATTTTTTATTCCCTGGATTCAAAAAGCAAACTCAGTGTTGAAATTATCAGCATTGTTTTTCAGTGTCATGGTGTGCTGAACAAGATAAGTCCTTGGTTTCTGTCCCTGTAGTTGCTATGCAACTGTCACCTACTCTCTGTAGCTCTTGGTGCTACCCTTAGGTCAGACAGTAGCTGGAACTACGGGTCAGAGGAGAGTAGATGCACAGGCAGGGAAAACATCTCTTGCAGCACTAAGTTCAGTCACTTGCTGTATCAGCAAACACTGATAATTATATCACCACCTTCTTGTATTTCGTTCTTTTGGCTTCCAGCCTCAACTTCCTGAATTGTTTCATTCTTGTAGATGGAGAGGAATCCGTGTGTTTCACCAATTTGTCATGACTGATTCTGTTAGACTATTGTATTTGTAATGATCAAATAGGTGGTAAGAAACCTTTGTGATTTTGGTCTCCAGAATTCCCCTTCTCTTTTTCTTATTTTTGTATTAATGTATTTTTTATGATGAGTCTTCACACACCCAAGAGTTTACAGAGGCAAGGGCTGATTTTTGCGATTGTTTTACTTTGTTACTATGAGAACTTAACCTCCTATACTCTGATCCTGAATACAGCAGTGCTCTTCAGCCTCTGGAGTGATTTGCTGGAGATGGATTGTGGAGATGGTCTGCAAGGTCTTGCTTAGCTGAGCAATGGAAAACTTTTGAAATGCACCTAGAGTTCAGAACTTGTGCTGGATCTGTACAAAAATATTAGCACTTATGTACACTGCTACAGTTAAAACCAGTCCTTTAAACAATTATGACCTAATCAACACAGTTTTTACTGGGGGAAACACCATTCTGTGCTTCCCTAAATGAGAATTTAAAAACCCATAAAAATTAAAAGTTGTAGCAGTTTGAAGGCTGGATTGCAAAAATGAACATTGAATTTCTTTATGAAAATATCCTCCTAACTGTGGCAGCATTTAAACTCAATTAGCACCAGCGTTTTGACCATGAAGATTTCTGAATACTAAAGATAACTTTCTCTCAGCCTGTGTGTGTCTCAGGTTTGGCGGATAGAGCTGACTAGCTCTATATAGCCTGGCCAGGATCTGTAAGCCAGCTGGACAGACACCTACAGGTACTCTCTCCTCACTACACTCTGTACCTATGACCAGATTTGACAACATTTAGCAGTGGCCACCTCCTTTTAGAATGAGTTCAGAGGAAAGTGCATCTTTGCTGGTTTGTATTCTGATTAGGGCTCTTGGCCAAGGTGTACAAGACCTAATTTCCACTCCTTTCTTTGCCTGTAAAGAGGAGACAGTTTATCTTCAGGTTCATGTTTTTACCTATCACCAGTATAAGCCTTGATTTGTCAGGTTTTGCCCTGTACTTCCAGGGCAGCATAGAGGTCTGTGAACTAGCAGGCTATTTCTTCAACAGTATCCTCTACTACACACTTACCAACATCTTAGCTTCTCTGCCAATGCCAGAGCAATCCTTCAATATCTGAGCCTTCTAAACATAAAATTATTATTTAGTCCATGACTCTGTAATATGAATGTTACGTATGCTTCATTTCAAGCAGAAGGATCACAAGTAGCCTTTCTAAAATATCAGGGCAACCCACCCCAAGCCCACAAAGAAGAACTGACTAGAATGTGGAAATGAGATCTATCAGGATGTCTCTTACCAGAAAGCTTTCATCGCTGTTTTTTACCTCATCATTTTATCCTAAACCAACTCCATTTCCAAGAAAAAAAGCTTTCAATAAGAGGATGGAAGCACAGTTAATGAAATATTGTCTGCGCTGAGGCCAAAGAAAAAAAATTAGCTGCTTTAATTACCAGCAGAAATGAACCATTTTCTTTGGTAAAAACCTCAATCATGTTTTACAAAGCAATTAATGTTGTGAGGTTTCTTTCTTTTGTTTTTAATGTTACTATTACTCAGTTGTTTTTTCACCTGTTGAACTGTTTAATCCTCAGGGAAAGGCAGAGAGACAGTAACATGTAATGCTAAGTGTGGATAATGGAGTTTTCTAGAGAGTATTCCCTTGTGAGACAGTTGAATGAAAATCCTTGTTTAACACTTGTCATGAGATTCAAGCTGATAATGGCTGATAAATGCACATAGTTGTCCTTTGTTTTCACTCTTTTTCAACAACAGTTTGTGTTAGACAGATCTGGAAATTTTAACGGAGGTTAGAGGTTAATAAACAGATGGTTGCTCCCACAGAGCAGGTATTGCTCTCCTACAGTTCCAAGTAGCCAAAATAGTGAGTGAAATACTATTAAAGACAACTTCTCACCTATATTCTTGGTAGGAAATGATTGAAGAGATAAAATATTTGATCTTAGCAGAGCAAACCCAAAGTGCACTGTTCTTGAATTCTGTGCACATTTCTGGAGTGCCCATTACTTTACAGGCTTTGATTTGAAAGTATCTGTAAACATGTGCTTGAATTCATCATCTGAGCACTTTGTGATGGTTGCTTAGCTCTCTGCTGACATGAAGAGTTATTCTATGCTGAAAAGCTGCCTTAGTAGAGCTTTTAGTTTTTGATAATAGAATACTTGATAAATCCAAGGAATTAAAATTCAGTTCATAATCAAACCTCTTGAGTATTGATTTAGTTCAAGAAAAAAACCTTTCATATTTTTCGCTGAAATCATGAAGATATTACTAGTTGTAATAAAAAGTGGAAATACATTTTGGGCTGTTTTTTAATTGGAAATTACCAAATTCCAATAAAACTGGAAGTAGGAGCCTCACAAGAATCTAGCAAAGAGGATGTAGAATGACACCACTGTAAACACTCAGGTGATCTAGCGCTGTCTATTAAAATGCTGTGTTTTTCTTGAATATCTTAGAGTAATAGCTTCTAAGCTTCTTGTTATTGTACTTTCAGATGCACACACTGCAGAATCGCTTGCGCTATTAGATATCCCAGAATCATAGAATGTCAGGGGTTGGAAGGGACCTCCAGAGATCATCGAGTCCAACCCCCCTGCCACAGTCGGACCATCTATTTTAGGGCAGGTCACAGACGATCACATCCAGATGGGTCTGAAAAGTCTCCAAGGTAGGAGACTCCACAGCCCCCCTGGGGAGCCTGTTCCAGTGCTCTGGAACCTTCACAGTAAAGAAGTTCTCTGCGTCCTATAGCAAGGCATAAGTGAGAAGAG
>NW_008630430.1:0-8229 GCF_000691845.1 Merops nubicus
CGTGCCCCGGCCAGCCTGCAGCCAGCCTCGCCAGCTCGGCCGTGGCAATGGCCCTGCACTCTCACAAGACCCTGACGTGCCTCTGTCCAAAGAGCTCTGCATACCTGGCAGCCAGCCCGCTTGTGATTTTCCAGTGGCACGTGTTCAGTGACTGCTGCCATCAGCTTTGCCAGATGCAAGGAAAACATTTTGTAACCCTGGAAAATTCCCAGTACGGACTCTCCAGCTGACTGGTGAACAGCATCCTCCTCCAGTGGCACCTCTGGACTGAGAGGCGTCAAAGAGCAGGAACAACAGACTAGAGTCTTAGAAAAGGAGGAAGAGTGGGGAGAGAAGAAAGAATAAGCAAGGAGCAGTTTTTTCTCTCTTCAAGAACTTAGTTATTATTCTTATTCCAGGTATTCAAAAGTTAATAGGTGGTCCTCAAAACCATGCAGTTTTTAAGCCGTGCAGTCAGCTTAAAAACCAGGCTCTTGATACAGCTGGGATTCCTTTTCATTTGTCTTTCCAGTGGTTTACCTTTAGGAGGTGTCATTTGCCAGCTTTTCTCTGCAGTCTCAATGGCTAGAAACCTGCTTTTCATTGTCATGAAAGCTGAGATCCCCACATAATCATATGACTCCAGAAGCTGGGGATAGAAGAAGTACATTGTGTCCTATGGGACCAGCCATCAGAGTGTTGGCAGTACTACAGAATTTCCCCAGAGATCTCATCCTGCTGTGCTTAATGTCCCAAAGATAATGTACAAAGTCTCAGATGAGCTGAAGGAGCAATCTAAAGGTCACATTCAGCCCTGTGCAACGAACCAGCACAAGTCAACAGATCATGTCCCTCTCAAGTAGGACCTCTCTGTCTAGGCCATGCTGACATTCACGTTGACCTCAAGACTGAATTAAATTTCATTCAGAGTTCATTGGGAAGAGCCAAGAACTCTGCTGGTGACTGCAAAGGTGAATGGAGGCAAAATCTCAGAACTAGAAAAGGGTTTGGGTCTTTTTTTTTTTTCTTTCTTTTTCTGATAGATGGTTTATTTCCTCCAAACCTCTCTTCTGTTCACCAAAAACTGTATCTCATTCAAAAGTATCTTTTTTATAAAGGTAATGGTACAATATATATAGGGAAGAAAGAGATATTAAATGTTTTGACTAATATATGTTACATATGTCTATCAAATATACATATATAGAAATGAAAACAAATAATTTTTACATGTTTTAGGTTAAAATACTGTAGCTTTTCATTTTGAAATCATGTTTTATTCTGAAATTTGCCTTATTTAATCATAAGAATAGATTCCAAACTGAACAGACACAGAACATGTAATTTTGGATCCAACAAAATATATCAGCTGTGTGTGAGTAAAATACATTTTATTTCAACTGCACTATTGAGAAAAGCAGTCCTTGGCATGGGACTCATCTCAGACCTGCTGGTGACACAGAAGATGGTCCAGGAGCCTGCGAGGAGCCGGGGCTGGGGGTGGCAGAGACCCCGCGCTGCGGCAGCGTCATGAATGACTTCGTTGCTGCAAGAGCCGCTTGGGCCGAGGACATCACACTGCACCCAGCTGCTGCCTCCTGTTCCAGCCCGTGCCAGGGCACGCTGCTGTGAGCCAGAGCTTGTGCAAAACCCTGCGAGGGAGCAGGGGGTGCCTATGAATTTTGCAGTCAGTTGGTAGTGCATTTACTGTATTTCTCTGTTAGGGGAAAACACCCCAATGCCCTTGCTGATAGCCCTCTCATGGACAGCAGCAGGACCACACCCTGGCAGACAAGCACAAAAATGAAACACAGAGCAATGGAACATGCTCAGACAGGAAATCGCTTATTTCCTTGTGCAGCTGCTATGACAGCAATGTTGATGTTGGATCTTCCCTAGCGGCAAGAAAAAAAGTAAGATCAACAAAAATAGGACCTGATTCCTGTACAGTTGAGTTGTCACCTCACTCTGGAAGGTGGTTTTCTACAGCCTCTGTGCACAAAGCATCAATCATGCAAGCTGCCAGAGGGGGACGGTTGTACATTTATTTTCCTTCATCTACAAGATGCACAGACCTGAGTAAAGAAAAAATAGTGATTTAATTCGGTCTGATTGAACCAGTAAGAAACAAGGAGAGATTTTCCAATAGCACTTGAGGCAGTTTCATTTCCATTGCCCTTGAGACAGAGATTTATTGTCCTGTCACTGGAGGGCAGCTGCTTCCACTCTTAACTCCTGTACTGCCTTTGGGAAAGAGGGTAATAGCCTTCAGTGACCAAAAAATATTCTCTGGTCATTTCATGTGGGAAAACTTAGGGTTTCCTGGTACTGGAGCTGGCTTAGCTGTAATTTTCACTGTAGTCATTGTGATTCCTCTAAGAAAGATGCTAAGCACTCTACTCAGCCTGCTGGCAAAAAAGGACAAACCTCACCTTGGCAGATAAGTGTTTGTTTGTTTCTTTTTTTCCCTCACATTTTGCTTTCCTTGTGCTGCCCAGAAAAGACAGAAAGAGCTATTGTTTCATCAAACTGTTTCTCCAGCACCGCAGGCCATTTTTAACTTTTGAACAGAGTAGGAGCAGGGAGTATTTGCAAAGTTGTGTGGCAGCAATTGACTGTAGAGCAAAAAATCAATGCCCCCCATCAAACCAGCTCAATAGCTTCGGTATGTGCCCAGCAGTTTTGTTTCCAGATGCTGCGGTTTTGCTCTGGTAACATTTCCAGCTGTCATTATCAGCCTGAGCTCTACGATTTACCTGCAAATGTTTCAAATCTGTTGACACATTAGCAGGCTCAGGTTAATTCACCTTCTTTAAAATGTGTTGAAAAGGAGACCTGCACCAAAGAGTTGAGGATTCCTTGTGGAATGGCAGATGAGAGACTGAGCGGTGAGGTAGGGATGGCAGTAATGTGCATCTACTGACTCAACAGAATCTGTGTCTGACTGATAGGAGGCCAGAGTTGGGCACAGCCACCCCGAGTGTTCTCAGGCCCAGGAGGACAAAGCCTTGGTGCTGAGCTGGTGCCTCTGTAGCTGCCACGTGCCTTGGACTCGCACTCCCCAGGGTTTGTTTGGCAACAGTTTTGCAGTTCCCTGCCTTGCTTATGGAAGCACAGGGTGAAGCAACAGCACCATCCCCACCTACTCCAGGCCGCTGGCAGTTTCGAGTCAGCCAGGGCAGCTACCCTGAGCTGGCTACAAGTTTTCCCAGATCATAAATGTCACACTTAATACAAAGGGGAAAGTTTGAGCTCTTTCTGCTCCCCCTCTTCCTTCTTCTACCCCTCTTCCTTATTCATCCCTTGGACTAGCTTACCATTCTGTTCCTGAGGGCTGCTTCCCATTTACTGTGACCACCATACATTTGCTGGGCTGAGTATAACTTTGTTTACTTCATATTGGCATTGATGTTACTTTGGCTGTTTCATTAAATCTGTTTTCATTTTAACCCACAGGTACCCTCTCCTTTTCCCTATCCTTTCACAGCTGAGGAGGGGTCATTGGGTAACTGCTGTAGTTTAGCCCCAGATATAGACTAAACACAGAGTTAGTGCTATTTGAACTGGGGCTGTAGCACGGGCTGCATGCAGGACTGCACTAGACATCCCAGGAGGCAGGTGATGCTCTGCTGAGCTGAGGTCAGGCTTATCTCCCAGGCTGGGTGCTGTGGTGGCTGCTGGACAGGAGCTAGGCTGGGCTTCCTGCCTAGCACAGTGAAGCTTGAGCCTGAAGAGACCACCTCAGCCTAGTGTACAACTCTTCTTCCATACCAGCGGTGGTCAGGACAACCCATAAACAAGTAGAACACAATTTGACATTGTCTTGGTCTCAATGGCATTATTTTGGGCTGCAAAATGACATTGTTTGGGCTGCTCTGCTCCTCCGGGCTTTTGCCAGTGTGCTGCAGGTGGCTGGGGGACCCCCAGGGCCAAGCTAGGGTGCTCGTGATCTGGATTTCACTCCCCCTCACCACCCCACTGGCTACCTTGGAAACTTTTGGCTCCTGGAGAGTGAAGATAAGCCTCCAGCAGCCAAGCTGTATCCTGCCCCTGTGGCTCCCAAGGACAGTGCCAGCACGAGCTGCAAGACAGAGACTTCCCATTGCCAGTGAAATCTCAGATGATGAGCTAAGTCATTGCATCACCCTAGGTCTTGGTGGGAGGACAGGTCCTTCTTTGCCTGCTGTGGGGAACCTTGGATCCCCAGCCACTTCTCAAGCCCTGGGCACAGGTACAGGCACCCACCTGATCCAGCTGTTTGGGCACTGTGGTTTTGGGTGACTCTCTGAGCTATGTTCTGGATGCCGAGACAGCACAGCTGTACCAGGGGCTGTGGAAACCACCGGTGAGCGCCCACCAGCGGTATTGCCCAGCAGCAGGAGGGTACTGGGCTTTGATGTGAGCTCAGTGCAGAGGTAAACTAATTACCAGGTAAAATGCTATCTAGAAGAAAATTATGAACTGCATAATCTGATGACCAATTAACTACATGTTTATTAAAAGCATCCCTGGTTGATGGTCTTTGAGTTTAGACTGGATTTACTCCAAGAGCACCAGGGACTTATATTTTTTTTCTGGTAGTGAGTTTTTAATGACCCTTGAATTATCTGTTTCAGATGTAGAAAAGCTTTGAGACTTTTCTTTCCAGTATATTAGATGTGTTTAAGCATAATACTTCTGATTCTTGGCTATTGTCAGTTACACATAGCTCTGTGAACTTAAAAAAACCCACAATGCCATTTTATTGCTGGCTATTCAGGAAAATGTTAGGCTAAGCAGCAAGAAGGTGAAAACATAAGCAATGGGTGATTTTTTTGAAGAGTAGACATTAACTCCCTATGAAGGAGCCCCATGCTTGGTGGCCAGAGAGAACAATTTGGGGATGATCAATTGAGAGAGGGAATGGTTTTGTCTTTCTGGCTGCCAGACAGATATGTCTCTTGATGCATTTGGGGACCTGAGAGAGGCAGGTTTGCACAGATTATACACTGCCTGGTTTGAAACTGTTGTTTCAGCCCTAGGAGGATAAAAACCAACAGCAGCAGCTCTCAGAAGTACTTGTAGCGGGATACATTACCAAGCAATGAGGAGCAAAGATAGGCCACTTAGTGTCTTCTCTAACAACTACAAACCCAGCACATTTATTTGGTACTTAGGAATTTGAATGAGATGGGCAAAGTTACACACAACCTGCTTGATTGAAACCCCAGTGGATTATGAAACACATTGTGCAAATATAAGTCATTATTATTGCCTTTTTGTCCCTAAGCCACAATAAAAGATAACTGCGATGAGCCATAGCTTCATGTCTTTGGTGTGCCAGGGGGCTTAAAGCCAAAAGCATCATCAATTCACCCAGTTAGGAAGTGCATTAATACCTTGCCAGTGCAGGCTATGGAGACTTCATATTCCAGGATGAAGTCTCCCTTTTTTGTTTTGGCCTTAGCCCCACTTTTTCCAAATTGAGAAGGAATGTAATTGGTTTTCTGTGTTTTCTCTGATGTGGAAAACAAGGGGAGGGTGGAAAGAAGGGGAAAAGTTTACTCATCTGTTTTTAATTATTTCCTTTGGTTTTCACCACCCACCAGTTATTCCCAATCTATTTTCTGGACAAAAATACCTTTAGCAGAGGGCAGGATCTTGACTGGACTTTATCTTGCTCTAAACATGCCTCACAGTAGTTCCAGCCCAGAATACTTCCTTTTTGGAGTAAAAAGCAGAAGCAAAACAGTAATAAACCTTCTAAGATTAGTGAGTGCTAGAGTTAGTAAAACCAAGGTGTACCTTTAGCTTAATGTTTGTCCTTTTTTGTCAGATGTCTTGCACTGCTTTTGGTGAAGAAGGAGAGAGCCAGAAATGCTTCACCTGTTGTTTTGAACCTGTGCTATTCTGAAAACTGTACCCCATCAAATAGGGATCGATCAGTAGAACAAGTACAAATAAATAAGGGCAACACAACATTGCCCCAGCCCTCCCTGTGCTGTGTGGAGGCTCAGGCAACGCGTGCGGTGCTGTGCCCTGCCTCTGAGCTGCTGGGAGAGAACAGTCACCAGGCAGAAGGGAGTTCCTCATTTCTAACCTACCTTACTTTTGCATCAGAGTACTAGATAGATTTATTTTGTGTGCAGCTCCTCAGAGGATATAATGGCTGCACGCTAGCCTGTTGTTGTGGTGTAACTCCAGCCAGCAACTAAGCCACATGCAGTGGCTTGCTCACTCCTCCCTGGTGGGATGGGGGAGAGAATCAGAACAGTAAAAGTGAGAGAACTCGTGGGTTGAGATAAAGGCAGTTTAACAGGTAAAGCAGCAGCCATGCACACAAGCACAGCAAAACAAGGAGTTCATTCCACACTCCCCATCAGCAGGCAGGAGTTCAGCCACCTCCAGGAGAGCAGGGCTCCATCACATGGAACCGTTACTTGGGCAGACAAATGCCATCACCTGGAACATCCTCACACCTCTTTCTTCTCCCCACAGTTTTATATGCTGAGCATGACATTGTACGTTATGGAATATCCCTCTGGTCAGTTGGGGGTCAGCTGTCTCAGCTGTGTCCCCTCCCAGTTTCTTGTGCACTCCCAGCCTGCTCACTGGTGGGGTGCTGTGAGGAGCAGAGAAGGCCTTGGCTCTGTGCCAGCACTGCTCAGCAATTACTAAGACACCCCTGTGTTATCAGCTCTGTTTTCAGCACAAATATAAAACACAGCCCCATACCAGCTAGTAGGAAGAAAATTAACACTATACAGCCAAACCCAGCACATCTGTCCAAATACAAAATTTGTGTTTCACATGACTATGGTCACAGCCACAGGTGAGGGAGTTATTAGAGCCCATTGTGGAAGAAGTCACTGTAAAGACAGTGATGCCGCTGCACAAGGTCAGCAGTTTACTCTAGAGCACAGGAATGAAGCCTCACCCCCCTGGTCCTCATCTACCCTGCAGCTTTCTTGCCAGGGCTGCTAACCAATCTCCTCCTGGCATGGGGTGAACTTTCCACTTCCCAGAAATACAAATTTCAAAGCTGTTGTGAGCTGATAATCACAGTGTATTTTGGATTAGGTCAGTTTAAGCATTTTGGTTTTAAATAATACAAAAATAATTCATTTTTATTTCAGTTCTATTTCCATTTTTCTCCCTATTTTCTTAATGCTAATTCTTTTTTTTTTTTTTTTTTTTTTTTTTTTTTTTTTTTTTACTGCAGCTGTAGGTAAACTTCATATTTGAAGAGTTATGCTGAGAAACTCAGCAACTGAGCAGTTTCAAAACTGTTTTAACCAGCTATCAAATGGGCAGATTCACTGAAACCCAGCCTTTCTGCAAACTATTCTGGTTTTAGCAAACTGGCATTTTTTGAGGAAAAATATGCTTCACAGGAGAAATTGCAGTTCTCTTTGCCCAAAATATTGTGTAAAGGCTTTCATAACACTCAAAGGTCAGTTTGTTTTCTGACCAAGATCATATTTTCTTCCACTCTCTTCCTCTAACTCCAAAGGAAATAAAAATAGATAAACAGTCCCCTTTTGGTAGTGAAGGTGCCATTTCGTACTTCTATAAGCACTTCATACACTGGAAGCACCATAGAAAAAGTAAATAAGTAGCTTAAAACTCCTGTGGCTGAGCTGGTGAACTTGAAGCTGTGTAAACACTGAAGTCCCAAGGCTGAGACATCTCACGCTTTGTTGGCTTGCAGGGGTCATCTCTGGCTGTCAGGCTGCAAGGTCGGTGGCTGTGCTTCTCTCAGTGGAGCTTTGCCAAGGCTCCCAACGTGCAAAAATCCCAACGCTTACTTTGAACTTGTGGGTCTGCTCAGACAAAACTGAGCTCTCCTGCTCCCAGATTTACTCTTGGTTTTCCAGAGCCAGAATTTCACCCTGGCTGGGAACCCTGCTGCTCCGACAAAATCTGAAAGGTCAGCAGTGCTCACTCACCCAGCACATGGGCACAGCAAGACCAGGGCACGATCCAGGTGGCAGCATCCTGCTGTGAGCCAAGGGGGGAGTGACACTGCTGGCACTAGGCAGCAGTCGCTGCAGGGGCTTTTGGAAGGTTGTTGCTGTGGTGCAGGTTGGCTAGCGAAGGAGGATAAGCTGCTCGTTTTAACGCCCTTTGCAGTGGGAGAATTTTTATCGTATTGAAGAGAGGGACATGGGGTGGCTGACACATGTCCATACATAGCCACCTGGGGAGAAAAGTGACACTACACAGGACTTGGGCTGGTAAGAGGGTATGCCAGGAGGTCTCTGCTACCAG
>NW_008630431.1:0-30882 GCF_000691845.1 Merops nubicus
TGCCCTTTAAGAATCCTGAGCGGGGATGGGTGGACTGGGCTCACGTACAGTGACTGGAGGCTGAATCTTGCAGTTACTGTTCAGATTGCATCATCATCTTCTGTCTAGACTTCCACTTTCAGGGCTCTATTATTGCCTAGATGTATAAAACCAAATGAGCTCTGACAGATAGGGACTTATCCGAGAACTAAAATCAAATTATATGCAAGTAGCCCTCATTTGATTAAATAAACATGAGCTTAAAAATCCTAAAATACAATATGCTGCAGGACATTGCCTTTCAGGACTTGCACTTAGTAATTGTTACAAGTCAGATGTGAATAGGCGGAGTGTTTAACCATCACTGAAATATTTATGTGTCACATTTAAGTATCAGGCTGCAACTGAACAGTATGAAACTTGACTATTGAATTTATGCAGGGAGAGGGAGAAGATAAAACAGGGATTTTTGCTTCCTGCAGAGTCACAACACAGTTCCTTATTCCAGCAGATCAGACACAACAAAGATTTTGCAGAGACAACAAATAATTCTCTCTAAAAAAACATGTAATATTAGATATGAATCTGAACTAACCATTATGTTCAGAATAAGAAGGTTTAAATAATTGCAAGGAGAAGAGTCATACTTTGCCGTCGGTGTCACTCTTTCAAATCTGTCACTGTCAGAGGGCTCAGCAATGTTAAAGCACTGACTTTCTGTTCTCAGCTGTCATGCCAGCTCAGCATCCAAGCAGGTATGGATTTTATTTTCACCTAGAAATGTGTAAAGTACTCTGGTATTCATACATATATAAGAGTTCTTGATGGAAAAAAAAATTGAATATACCTTCCTTGCACCCAGCTTGAATTTAAGAGCTCAGTGGGCTGAACTGAGCCCTGGAGGCAGTGAATCTATCTTCTCTGACGTAAATGGAGTTATGCCTGTGTTATGCACTCTGCATCATGTCAGCTAGTTAAAAGGCTGAATGATTAGCCTCTGCCTCCCCCAGCATCACCTGCAGGGCTTTCAGAGTGTGCCTGTAAGGGGGTTTCTGAAGTTCTTCCATAGTGCAGTGCCCGAACATTTTACAGCCATTTCTCCATCAAGTCTGCAAATCATTTTCATTTTACTGGCAGATGCAGAACCGCAGATTTTTACAATATCAGAATTTGCTTTGGCAGCTCTCTAAAACCCACTGCGTTGCTTAATGCTGTGTACTTACTATTTCTTCAGCTTGTAGTTAAGGTCAGCTGGAAGCGTAATGTGCTTGAGTGGCTTCATCTCAATGAGGAAGGCAAAGGGGATGGATGTGCTTTATATCATTTACACAAGACTTCTTCAGATATTCGATAATCTGCTGTAGAAGGGGATCTTGATCCTTTCTCCTTGGTTTGTAGTCATTGCTGCAGTGCCTCCAGGCTGACAGTAAGGAGGTTTGGGAACTGGCTACAATTAACAGCATTATTTGACAATTTATGCCCATTGATCTTTGTGTTGAGAATAAGGAAAAATAGATTTATTCAGTTAGCATAAAAAACAGCAACCATCGGATGACCAGTCATCCAGAGCTCTAAATAGCCTCTTGATACCTTAGAACAACCGTGCTGAACGCAAGGTTAATACATCTCTTTTTTTAAGAACAAATTTAAGTCCCCACTAGAAAAAGCAGGTAGAACAATGAGCAGTTTGAAGCTATTGAAAATATATGCTCCAGCTGCATTACTGTTAGCTAAGCAAGAAGCCCTTTTTTTTCCAAAGGAACTTTAAATATAGAATGTGCAAAAGATATGATAACCTTCTGATAACCTTTACTAAACATGGTAAATCTGAAACAGATGTACTTGAGATGATTCTTGAACATCGGTTACTGCTTTCCTGCTTAGTGACTGACAAATCCCAATACTGTCTTTCAAAGTCCTAACAGCTCAAAGGTGATGCTGCATCCGACCTCTTGTTCATCAGCAAAGACCTTTGTTATGTTCCTTGGGATATCTTTGACTTCCATTTTCACTAAAGGCATATTTTCTTCTACCAAATTAGTTAAATGTAAAAGCGTGTCTGATTAGTCCATTGCTTGACCTCTAGTGTTTGGATGCATAGAAATGGCATGTAAAAACCCTTCTTCTCTTCCCCCACCTGGCTTCCAAGTCCCCTGTATACTCACGTATATGAAATCCTTAGCTGGTTCAGTCATCCAGATCTTGTTTACCATGGATGTAAAGGCAACAAGTGCTAAAGCTTTTAAGATGTTGCTGTGTGTGGATATCAATAAGTGGGCTGTTGTGCTGGCTTCTAGCTGAGGTAGCAAGAATGGATAATGGGAACCCCTCTGTTGAGTAACTTGTTGCCTACAGCATGCACCCCCATGGGCTGGTGCTGCACAGGCATGCCCAGTAGGAAGTGTGTCAGTAGTGATCCTCAGTTAAACAAGACTTGAAGGAGGGCTTGCTTTCTTTCCCTTGCCAATCACTTACATTTTGCATTTGCACAAATTTAACATAATCACTGATAAAAGTGGGCCCTATGGTCACGCTGCTTGAGTGGCCTGAAAAAAATCAGCTATATAAGTTAGAAATCTGTTCAGTCACGTCTCTAGGAAACGTTACTGACATTATCCTCATCTCAATAACCCTATTTTAAATGTAATTGATATTTGGCCAAGTTGAGGAAAAATAGGAAGCTATGGTGCAATGGGAAGCTATGGCCATAGGAATTGGGATGATGCATGTGGAAACCATCCTTTAAGCAACTGTCACATACTGTTTACTTCTCTTCTCTGTTCTGGTTCTGAACCAAACAGTTAAGATTAGATTCCATAAACTCTGCCTAATCTCTTAATTTGAGAGAAATCTGCAGAATACCTAAAATATCAGATTGCAGAGCATCTTCTGAAGGAGTCTGTGGTAACAGAGCCATCTGGATGTTTTACTGAATGTAGCCTGATATATGCACTCCCATTAGGTGAGGAAGCAGAGCTATAAACCCAAATTGAATTACAAAGGGTAATGCCAGAAATGCATATTGCAGACTGAGACCTACCCTCCTCTCCTTTCATAATATGCAATCTGTCTCCTTTCAAGGAAGTACAGCAAAAAGAATATATGTTGAAAAGAGGTTTCTTCATATGAATTACATTATTATCCACCAGTCTCTAGGAACTGCCACGCACAAGAGAGTAGACTACAACCCCACCTCACGTTTTACTTGAGAATATGATTTTTTTTCCTTGTTTGTCCTTCACTTTCTATCATTTGATTGTAAGCTGTTAGGCTTACAAATACAGTGCTTCCCCAGAGCCCGAGGCAGGGGCGGTGTGGGAAACGCCAGCTGCCCTCCCTCTCAGGCTGCACCCAGCCTGCTGCGCCCAGGAATCCAGAGCTCCTTTCATCATGGACATCCTTGGCCTCTCTATTTTATGTCTGTTTACTCAGATGGCAAATAGGTGACTTGTTCTGAGCCCCTTGTACTTCCTTTTAAGCACAATTAATTATTTTAATTGATTAATATTGCACTGAGCGGGTCTTTTTGGAAGGAGTGGCTCTTCTGTTTTTTTGGACTAATTACCAGTCTGGATTTCTGAATGACAATATGGCTGCTAATTAATCTCACTGCAATTCTCACAGAAAGAGACCCTGATAAGAACTTGCCAATTAACATAAGAAAAAAAAAATGTCAAGAGTCCTGTTGTGTTTTTCTGGCATCCACTGCCAGTCAGATGAATAACGCTGTTAAATACAGAGACAGACTAAGTATGAAAGCCAGTGAGCTGTGAGGCTGCTCCAAACTTGGCCCAGAGATTATTAATTCAGGAGCTAGCTGTTATTTGTATGCCTGTTCCCTGTTGTTGCCTAACATTGCACACTATGGTTTTCGTTAGCAGGAGGACGAGGAAGGGCAGTGTGGCAAGTATCTGACCATCTCCACAGAGAATTTCTCACAGTGTCTGGATGTTCATGCTGGCAGAAGGCTGAAAGGGGGGTTTTGGCCAGATATGTCCCAGCTTCACCTGGTTTGTCTGGTGTGGCTGAGGACCTGGGGGCAGCCTGGGGTGCTGCCTGGCGCTGGAGCACTCCCACAGTGTGTGGTGCCATACAGGATGGTGCTGGTGGGCAGCAGGGACACCTCTGGGCTCCTCTGCTTGTCTCACAAATAGGGCTCGTTAGCTGTGGTGGGAAGCATTACCGTACAGCCCAAGTATTCACTTAGGTTCTTGTGGGGGAATTTTGCAGCACGTGCTGACTTTCCGGCTGCTGTGGCTAAGGCACTGAAAAAGTTCCCAGAAAAGCCTATTGAAAACCACTTGGGTGTGTTACAGGACTGCTTATCCTCAGCTGTATTTGTGGTATAGGTGTTGTCCATGAAAATAGAGGGCCAGATGCTCAGCTGGTGAGGGTCTGATCTACACCATCTCTGTGAGGCCAAGGTGAATTACAGGGACTCCTCCAGCCAGGCAGAAAGGACAAGACCTGGTGCTGTTGCCAGTTTGTTTTCATTACCTTGAATTTTCCGGGGTGGTGTTTCTGACCCACAGGATGGACCACACACTACAGGTGTTTCTGAAGAGAAAGCAACACAGCGTTTGTTGTGGCCAGTGAGTGCTGCTCTGGGTGACCAGAGAGCTGTTGCACAGTGGGATGTAGAAGGTGCTCATGGAAAGTGGTGATTTAAACTATGCTGGTTGAAGTGACTTTATTTTCTTTTTTCTTTCTCTCTGTGCTTGCAGGTCAGAAGATTCTTCACCACAGAAGTGATGTCTTAGAAACTGTAGTCCTGATCAACCCCTCAGATGAAGCAGTTAGTACTGAGGTAAGACAGAAATACTTCCCTGGATGCATCATAAAAGCTCCATTAAGTGGGCAGGATGAGAGCGGTGAAGGAGATGGTAGTTGAGTGACTGACTCTTCTGCTGACCACTTGCCCAGGTAGGAAGGATATTATCACTAATAGGCAACACGGAAACCAGATCCCTCCCCCTGGTCTTAGATCATATGCAAGAGACCCAAGGTGGCCCACCACTGGAGGAATTAACAGACCAGTGTCTTCACTCACAACACATAACATAGCAAAGAAGGGAGCAAGTCAATTCCAAAACCAGGCCTTGAGGGAAGGAAGAACTCAGGCAATCAGTCCAATCCCAAAGTAATTACCAGGAGACAGCCTCATGAGTCCCTTCCTGTCTCGATCTTGCCCTGCCTGTACTGGGAACTCTACTTGCTGTGAAGAGTCAGGAAGCCCCTTTTGATTCTCAGAATATCCAGACAGCACACACACTGTGTAAGCAGACCTCCCAACTCCAGTGCAAGCTGAGTCAGCTCTTATAGAGGTGGCTTCTTGCCCCACCTCCAAGTTAATGTGGAAGGTAGGGGCACCTGGTGGTGATCTCCTAATCAGTTCCCACCCAAGGCTGGTCTGGATGAAAAGCAGTCAGGAGGGTCTTTCTTGCCTGGTTGTGGACATCATCCATATGCCCACCCTCATTCAGGGATGAGGCTTTAACCCCAGCACTTCACTGACAAACCCCAATACTGTCTTTCAGAGTCTTAGCAGGTTATGAGCAGGTTCTAACTGTGAATGAAAGGACAGGCTAGGAACAAATATAATGAAAACTATCATTCATCCCTTGGTTTTCTCCCTGGTTTCCCAGACTCCTAACAGAATGTCAGAGGCATAGAATAGAAACACCACTGATCCCAGCACTTCTTTTCTCATAAAGAACAAAATTCCCTTCTTGGTGGAGGCAGCTGTGATGAAACTGCATTTGCATTTCTGCTCCTGCATTGATTGGTAACCCTGCATGTCCATTTTATACATGAAATAAGTGCCTGAAGGTGCCCTGACACAAATTTAGGTCTTTGAGAAGCATTACCAGCTATGTGGAGGTGATTCTAAGTTGATCTATCTGTCCTTCAAAACACCATGTGACATGATCAATGGGCTCAGGAGAGTGGCCCTGAAGAGAACTGCCAGTTCAACGTGAACTTGCTAGTGCAGAATCAAAGAAGCGAGCATGCAGCTCAAAGACACAATTGACAAATTTAGCTAGTGAGACTGAAAGTTAAAAAAATAAGGATAATTGCTTTGCTAGCCCATTCTGGGAAGCACTGACGTTGTACCATTTCTGTTGGGAAATGAAGCAGCTCTGCTTGTAGCACATAGTGAAGAATCTAGTTTGTTACCAACCTTAAGTGATATTAAACAAAACCAGGAGGAAGGACTCTGAAACAAATTAGATTTCCGAAGCTGTAATAGTTTAAATAAGTCACCTTAGTTAATGACAACTCATTCACTATAAAACCTATGTATTAAAATCTCTTATGTGATATTAGAGGTACTCAGTAAGGAGCAAGGGGTCAGCTGGGTAGCAACTCTTCATACACTTGGAGTGTCAGACTAGAAAGCTATAAAGTGTGTGTGTGTGTGTGTGTGTGTTTGTGTGTGGAGAGGGGAAAGAGCTGAAGGAACTGCCTAAAGTAGGGAAATGCTACTTCTGTCAGTTTCACTTGTACTTTTGATGGATGACCACATGGAAGAACACAGTCTGGGGCCCTTTAATGACTTCTGAACCCTGGCTTTAGTCCTTTGGCTCTGGAATATATTTGGCTAGGTTACTGTTAATTTCCTCACACTAGACTGTGGAAGGCAATCTTTTGTTTGCTTTTATCTTGCCAAAGTTGTCACAGCCAGAAGTTCCAAGCTGAGATTTACCTTGGCTGACTAAGCAGTACACTGACTGGACACAAGCCAGAACAAGACACTAAGAAAGAGCATGAGAATTAAACTGGAGGTTGGAATAGACATGCTCTGCCCATTATAGCAAATACAGAAATTAGTTTTGTGCATCAAGATATTTCCAGGTTTCATCTGGGCAGACAAGGGTATACCGTGGATCTCTGACTTCACCAGAAGAAGGACTTGAGTCTATCTGTTCAGGAAAAACAAAGGAAAATGATATTAAAAGAAATTCCTTCTAAGCTGGTTGGTAATAGCCAGACTAGTGGTAGTCAGACCATGGTTCTGCCCAAAGCTCTTGTCATGTTCTGTGAGATGCCAATATTCCTTCCAGAAGAGAGGCCAAAAGGGAGAGAGACTGTAGTTCCTCAAAGAAAACACATTTCTGATACCCTCATGAACCTTCCTTCTTAAGAGGTCCCCACTCCATTGCTCTAACGCTCCTGCAACTGTACCATAAGTCTGGGAAACCTCTGATCTGCTATCTCTGTTCACACTCCGTCTTTACTTCCATTTTGACTGAATTTACATCTCACCATTCACTTCCTTAAAACAAACTGGGACTTCAACCAAGGGTAGAGCTGAGCAGAATCATCAGTTTGCAGTACCTCTTCTGAAATGGAGTGGTCCTGATGTCAGATGATTTTCTGGTAGCCTTCAGGAAGTCTTTGCTTATATCAAGGCACAGAATTTATGTCTCTCAAAGGTCTTCCATGTGTATCATATATTATGTTCTGTAATCTGCAAGCATTTATTTAGTACTTTTTTTTTGCCATAGTTTGCTAGGTCTGCAGAACATATTTCATCACCAATCAATACAATAGGTTGAAGGGGCATTACATCACAGCCACATATTAGTGATTGGTCAGGAAATAATTCTACTGTTGGTAAACCTGGTAAGTTTACACCTAAGTTGGCAGACTGCCCAGCATTGCTGCCAGCAAAGAGAGAAAACACAGAAGAGGAAGTCAGTTCTTTCACAGTTTTAATACGGCTAAACCAGACAAGATTTAGAACAACACACATCAGACATCCAGCTGCACTTATCTATATTTTTCTGTGAAATACAAATAGATATACTTGATCCAGAAAGGATATTGCTGAATTTATAATTATTTAGTGCAGTTGGTGACAGACCAGCATTAGTCCTGTGTTTCATTAAAGGTACCTTCTGCTGCTTAGCATCAGGGTCACTTATCTAATACAAGAAGAGTGAAAATGCGGTAGAGTTGGTGTCTTCTATCAGATCCGTACTCTTCCATTCCTCTTTTCTGCTTGTACTGAAAGCACGCGTTGTTCCGCAAAGATTCAGGTCCAGGCTTCTTAGATCAGCCTTCCTGGTGTGAGTGAGATTTATTTAGAGCAACTGATTGCTTAACAATCAATGTAAAAAATTGGAAGAATAGCTTATTAGGAGAGCTGAGGTGATTATGTCATCTCTATGGCGATGCAGCTTGGATCCAGTATCACATGGAGTTGTTCCAGATGGACTCTGATCATTTAGTTTAATAAGTGGATAGCCTCATTCTTGAATCACTATTCTGGTTTACCTAAATCTCAGAGGAATTAGTGCACTTGAAATTCATACCATACCATAAGCTGAACTGTCACCTCTTCAGTGTTGGACAAGTCTTTTGAAGTCTTTTCAAAAAATTTACTCAACAGTACAGGTAGTATGGTTCTTAAATTTAAGTTGATTTCAGCCAACAAAAGTATACTGAATAGATTAATTTATCTCAGCATGCAAGTAAATCTCCCCCTGAGGGGTAAACAGGAATTATTAGTATCTGTAGTGAGGGGCCAGTGTAGTGATGTTCACCTCATTTACAATAGTTAAGAGTTAGTTCAAACTCCAGAAGAAGATTATTTTTCAGTAGCAAAGTTTGTTTATGCCATCAAACATCCACCTAATTTACTACTTTGTATTTAAAAAGGTCTTGGGTTGGCACACTTTAAAAACTTATAGTATCCATAGTTAGTGACATCATGAGATGTAAATAGTATGTGTGACTGTGTCTGAGTGCTGGAAGTTCAAGTTTATGATTGTGGTGAAGCACAGTCATCTTTTAACTTTCTTGATTATTCTGGTTACAACAGAATGACAGGCTAAATATTACATTTTGATGTGTGATTTGTATCTGTTACTTTTCAGTAACATTTTCAAAACTGAATGGCAACTAATGCTAACTCTGGGAAAAGAAAAGCAGCCTTCCTAAAATTGAGCCTGACACATGCAGTTGTCCCTTATTACCATGCAGGACACAGTTTACCAAGGCTGTCCTGATACAGTGCTATTAAAATTCACCAAGGGTTATACAAGGAAGATGTTGGTTCATTGAATATATTGGGTTTTGCATTCAAAGTTTATTCTGTTCTGCTCCTTGCTCTTTTTTTCCATGTCATTAGTTTGGTTTATACATCAGACCTTCTCTCTAATTGTTTTATGTCTCTCCTTTTTCTCTTTCGCACCTTTTTTGTTGTCTTCTATAAACAGGAAATTAGGAAAAGTAAACTGCACGTTCTCAATGGAACATAGAAATGCATTTCTATAACACGTATTTCCCGTGATTGATGTATTTCTCTCCTTCACTCTAGGTGCGCTTAATGATCACAGATGCTGCAAGACACAAGCTCCTGGTACTAACTGGACAGTGCTTTGAAAACACAGGAGAACTCATTCTTCAATCAGGGTCCTTCTCCTTCCAGAACTTCATTGAGATCTTCACGGACCAAGAGGTGTGTTAAAAAAAAAAGCATCTTCCATACATTGCTGTGTGATGTTAGAAGTTTCTAGAAGACTAAAAATGGCCCTCTGTTATTAGAGTTAGCATCAGCAGCCTGATGCTGATACTCTTCACTCTTCATTATAGGCTTTCTTTCAAAACATATATTTAGCTTCCTTTAGATTTGATGTACATTGCTTAACAAAAGAATTAAATTTTAGTTCAAGGAATTAAATAGTAACTTCCAGAAACAGAAAATCAAGGAACCTTTTGACAATGGAAGGAGATAGTGCTGTGTTTAAAATATATAGCTTGTTTATCTCAGGTGCCCATACAAAGGACTCAAATTCAACCTGACACCAGATTTTTGCCTGGCAGCTAGGTAAGAGGTGACATTAAATAAGACAGAGGCTGTCTGTTGGAATAGCTGTAGTTTTTTTGCACCATCTACGTGCTTGGCTTCTTTACAGTGGTGTTTAAAATTCGGTCAGTGAAATCTGTATATCTGGCCAGTTTTATGTACTAAAAAGGTAAGTAGGAAGTATAGCAATATTTAATACTGTTTGTTTCATGACTTATTATTTCTGTCTCTTGCTTAATGTACTGTGTCTGAAAGCTCCCATAGGGCAGGAACCTGTAGGAAACAAGCTGTCATCATTAATTTGGCTTCTGTGTAAAGTATATATTTAAATAAACTATATGGCTGCATCCCTAGGAATTTATTTCCAAAATTAATTAGCAGCATGTCAGTGGAGTGAGATTTGGAAATTCAGCATTCAAAAAGCAAAGCTTGCATGAGCTCCAGCATTATTATATCCATTTGATACACACTATTCTCAAAGCCTCTTTGTTCACTCACTGGTTGTAGATTTGGGGAAAGAGCTGGATTCCTACTCTCTGAAACATGTCTAGTGCCTCAAGCCCACTGGCAGTTTGCAGAGTTACTTCTCTATGATATTGCAGACCCAAACTTCTTGCATCTCTGGCTAATTAGCAACACATAATTACTTCGTGATTTCATGCAAAACTAGGGGCAAGTCCTACTATTACCGCTAGCAAGTGAAGTTGTTGGCTGGAAAGCAGGGTGGGGGTGGTTGCCCAGGAGTTACAGCTGCTGAGTTATTGCCACAGTGGTGGGTGTGCAGGGTGGACTCCCATAGGCTATGAGTGATGCTCACTTGGCTCTTCTCTGTGGTTGGCAGCAGGCTCGCCAGCCAACCAGCATGGCTCTTCGAAAGTGTTGGCTTCCAGATTGTTGCTTCTGAAGCCTTGGGCTCTCACTGCTTCTACAAGATCTCACAAAACCAAAAAAGTTCACATTTGCCGTACTGCAGTCTATGTATGCAACATAGACCCACACAAGTCTATAGGGCTGGGTGGGTTACACCCGAGGGTACTGAATGTTTTGGCAGGGATGCCGCTTTCCATCGCTTATTAGCAGTCCCGGCTAATTAGGGTCCCACTTGACTGGAGGTTAGCAAATGTGACACCTATCCACAAGAAGGGCCAGAAGGAGGATCCAGGGAACTCCAGGCCTGTCAGCCTGACCTTGGTGTCGGGGAAGGTTGTGGATCAGATCATCCTCAGTGCCATTATGTACCATATACAGAACAACAAAGTGATCAGGCCCAGTCAGCATGGGTTTGTTAAAGGCAGACCCTGCTTGACTAACCTGATCTCCTATGAAAAGAGAAACTGCCTAGTGGAAGAGGGAAAGGGTGTGGATGTTGTCTACCTGGATTTCAGTAAGACCTTTAACACTGTTTCACAGAGCATTCTCATGAAAAAAGAAGTCTGCTCATGGCTTAGATGGGCATATGCTCTGCTGGGTCAAGTGGTGCCAAAGGGAGCTAAATCCAATTGGCAGCCAGTCACAAGTGGTGTTCACCAGGACTTGGTATTTGGGCCACTTGTGTTTAACATCTTTGTCAATGACCTTGATGAGAAGATAGAGTACGCCCTCAATAAGTTTGCAGATAAAACCAAATTGGGTGGAAGTGTTATCTGACTGAGGGTAGGAATGCTTTTCAGAGGGACCTGGATAGGGTGGATCAATGGTCCAAGGTCAACTGCATGAAGTTCAACAAGGCCCTTTCTTGGAGGTCCCTTCCAACCTAAATGATTCTATGATTCTATGATTCTAAGGCCAAATGCCTGTTCCTGCACTTGTGCCACAACAACTCCACACAATGCTACATGCTTCGGGAAGAGTGACTGGAGAGTTGCCCAGAAGAAAGGGATCTTGGAATACTGACTGACAACTGGCTAAGTGTGAGCCAGCAGAGTGCCAAGGTGGTCAAGAGGGCCAACAGCTTGTATTAGAAATAATGTGGCCAACAGGCCTATGGGACCAATGGCCACAGGGACGTGATTGTCCCTCTCTGCTTGGTACTGGTAAGGCCACAGCTCATGTGCGGTGTTTATTTTAGGGCCCCTTGCTACAAGAAGGACGCTGATGTTCTGGAGTAGGTCCAGAGAAGGGCAACAAAGCTGGTGAAGGGCCTAGAGCCCAAGTCTTACCAGGATTGGCTTGTGGAACAGGAGTTGTTCAGCCTGGAGAAAAGGAGAGACTTACTTGATGTCTATAGCTACCCTGAAAGGAGGTTGTAGAGAGGTGGATGCCAGTCTCTTCTCCCAAGTAACAGGAGATGGGACAAGAGAAAATGGCCTCAGGTTGTGCCAGGAGAGGCTTAGGTTAGATATTAGGAAAGACTTCTTCACTGAAAGGGTCTTCAAGCACTGGAAGGATGCGATTGGATATGTCAGATGACCTATGCCTGGAATAATTTTTCTCCCACATTTCATTGGGTTGTGCTACCAGTGGCTTAACGCTGTCTTCATTATCTGTGCCAGCTTTTAGGAGCAAAGAAAGCCAGAATTCAGGAGTATGAAATAGAAATCCAGATATGGTATAATATAAACTGGAGAAGACTAATCCCAAACCTTGGCCCAGTATATTCATTAGCCCAGTTTATTACCATATGATTTTTTTTTATCTAGCCAGAAAATTGGCCTGGTATGGGAAACAGTCAGTACTGAAGTTATCTCCTTATGTGTGCAACAGAGTGGGATTCATCCATCCAGAGGAAGTGATCTTTTATACTCTTGTCTCTCTCTAATAATGTGTTTTCAACCCTGATCAGAGACAGCAAAAGGAGTACACTTGAGATCATAAATCAGTTTCAGAGGTGTGGTCTGTGCTACCTTTAGTTTTATTTCTGCAGTAAATAACATGAATGGTTCTGCTGTTTTCCTTATCTTTCTTCCTTTTCATCCTTTTCTCCTTTTATTTTGTTTTACTTTATTTTTTTCCTTTGCTTCTTTTCAGACAAAGCCATATCATATGAGTGAGATTTATTTATACTCCTGTCAAATGGTTTGGGTACTACGCAAATCTGACAAAAGAAGATGGAAAATATTTATTTTCTGCTTTGTTCAGATACGGGTTGGATTATTTTTCTTTGGATAACAGCCATTGCATCGTTGTTGACTTTTATTTTTGGTAAATACTGAAAATAAATTACATAACACAAAGAAAGGAGGTGAGACATGGACACATGGAGGCTCAAAGAAAGCTTATGCAATCAAATATTATTAATTTTTTATATGTTCATTTCTGCCGCTGATTCAGGTTGTGGTCCAAGATTTTACTCAGCTGTAGCATCATCTCTATCATCTTTATGAAAATTATTCTTACAGCTTGAACTGAGAACTGGGTCTTTGCAAAGAAGATTGTGATATTTTGTGTGATAAGGTGATGGCATATTTTGCACTGACATTTTTGTCTGAATTAATTCCTTAATGAAGTTTACCTGATTTGGTGGTCTCTGTGTAAACAGAACAGAAATGGACTACATTTAACCTAACTGTCAGTTAAAACAAAAGTCAATCCAAGTATCTGGGGAACTGGGAGAAAGTATAAAGTATGTCATACATTTCCATATGTGTTTGTCTACTTATGTGGGACCATCAAATACTGTTTTGTAGTTCAGACTGGAACAGAACAACAGCTTTTCATGCTACGGCATAGAATTCCTTGTTTTCTGTTCCTTTATTTCAGCAGCTGCTTTTGGTACGAGCAGTAACTCATTTCTTAGTATACTGGAAAACTCACCTGCAGTCAGCTGGACTAATCTGGGCATGGTGTTGGGCTTTCAAGAGCCAGCCTGCAGAAGGAACTGCAGTAGTGAAAGTGTGGTGGAATACATCTTATGAGAGGAAGGGGTGAGGAAGCCAACTCTGTCCAGGGAAGATGATGGCCTCCTCTGGATTGCAGTTACTCTCTGCTTTATCTCTTAGCTGTTTGAATGGCTCTTGTGGATGGACTGGGGCAGCTGAGAGACTCATGAGCCAATGGTAAAGACAGTGACTTCTGACAGCATTGGCCTCATAGTCCTTATACCCTCTCAGTTCAAAAGCTTGTAATATCCTCCTATAAAGGGTGGAGGAGGGAAGGAGGAACCTTGGCGTTCTGTCATCCTTTGGGCGATAGGGACCAGGAACATGGTCCTTCTTTGTATTTAAAAAAATACAGTAGTAAACTAATTGTCATAACAGCTTCCCTTATCTTCTCTAGGACAAGTACTCACCAGTGGAGAAACAAATGAAAAAAATGTATAATCTATCTGGTCAGGAAATATTATATTCTGACATTAATTGTCATTAAAAAATGAATTTACATGCATCTTCTTGTGTTTTTGTTTTACAACCCTAGATTGGTGAATTATTGAGCACCACACACCCTGCCAACAAAGCCAGCCTAACTCTCTTCTGCCCTGAGGAAGGCGACTGGAAAAATTCCAACCTTGACAGACACAACCTTCAAGATTTTATTAACATTAAACTCAACTCGGCTTCCATATTGCCCGAAATGGAAGGACTCTCTGAATTCACAGAGTATCTCTCAGAATCAGTAGAAGTGCCATCACCTTTTGACATTTTGGAACCACCAATCTCAGGAGGCTTCTTGAAACTCTCCAAACCCTGCTGTTATATTTTCCCAGGGGGAAGAGGGGACTCGGCTTTGTTTGCTGTGAATGGATTCACTATGCTTATTAATGGAGGATCTGAAAGAAAATCTTGCTTCTGGAAAGTTATCCGGCACTTGGACAGGGTAGATTCCATTCTGCTCACTCACATTGGAGATGACAACCTGCCAGGAATCAATACCATGCTTCAGCGAAAAATAGCTGAACTAGAAGAGGAACAGTCCCAAGGGTCTACTGCCAACAGTGACTGGATGAAAAATCTGATCTCACCTGATTTAGGAGTTGTGTTCCTTAATGTACCTGAGAACCTCAAGAACCTGGATCCTAACTTTAGAGTAAAGAGAAGTGTAGAAGAAGCTTGTTTTACTCTCCAGTATTTAAACAAATTGTCTATGAAGCCAGAACCTCTTTTCAGAAATACGGGAAATACCATTGACCCTATCATTTTATTTCAGAAAATGGGAGTTGGCAAACTTGAGATGTATGTGCTAAATCCTGTCAAAAATAGCAAAGAGATGCAATATTTTATGCAGCAGTGGAGTGCCACTAACAAAGATAGAGCTGAATTCCTGCTACCAAATGGCCAAGAACTAGATATCCCATTATCCTACTTCACCTCTGTCTCTTCCCTGATTGTGTGGCATCCAGCTAATCCTGCAGAAAAAATAATACGAGTTCTGTTTCCTGGAAACAGCACACAATATAATATCCTAGAAGGACTAGAAAAACTCAAACATTTAGACTTCCTTAAACAACCTATGGTTACACAAAAAGACCTGACTGGGAACATTGCTAGTCCATCTGTGAAACAAACAAAGCTGAAACAACGAGCAGACAGCAAGGAGAGTCTCAAGCCTGCTGCAAAGATAACACCATCCAAGCCTGTCAGAAAAGAGTCTAAAGAAGAAACAGCAGAGCCCGTGAAGCCTAATCTGGCACCAGAAAAGCCTCAGAAGTTGGAAAGCAAAGAAAAAGTTCCAATTAAAAAAGAGAAACCGGCAAAAGTGGAGGCCAAACCTATAGTGGGGGAAAAAGATGTAACAACTAAAGAAGAATTAGCAAAATCTGAAGGTCCTGAAAAACAAACTACAGATGTAAAACCAAAAGTGTCAAAGGAGAAAGTAGTGAAAAAGGAAGTCAAATCAAAACTTGAAGAAAAGAAAGACGAAAAAGAAAAACCAAAGAAAGAGGTTTCTAAAAAAGAGGAGAAAACCACCATCAAAAAGGAGGAAAAGACCAAAAAAGAAGAGATAAAGACAGAAGTTAAAAAAGAGGTGAAAAAAGAAGAGAAGAAGGAAGCCAAGAGGGAATTAAAGAAAGAATATCCACCAAAGGAAGCTAAAAAAGAAGAGAAGAAGGAAATTAAGAAGGAAGAAAAGGAAGCAAAAAAGGACGTTAAAAAGGTTCTTAAAGAAACAAAGAAGACAACTGCCCCTTTGACTGAAGCCAAAAAGTCAGCAGCAAAGCCTAAATTGCAAAAGAAAGAGGAACCTGCTAAAAGAGAAGCAGTACCTGCTGGAAAGCCAAAGGAAAAAGGAAAAGTTAAGACTGTGAAGAAGGAGATAAAAGTCAGTGGAGCACAAACTGCCCTTGCAGCAGTTGGAGTCACTGCCACAACTCTAGCAGCTGTAGCAGATGCAGAAATTACAGCCAGTGGAAAAGAACTTGAAGCAGAGAGATCACTTATGTCTTCTCCAGAAGATTTAACAAAGGATTTTGAGGAATTAAAAGCTGAAGAAGTAGAAACAATAAAAGAAACAAATCCTCAAGTTGCACTAATAGACGAACTGAAACTCACTGGCACGGTACAAAAAGAAGCCTTCGAAGTACAAAAAGAAAAAATAGATAATGAAGGACCTGCCGAGTCCTCTGATGAAGGCATAACTACCACAGAGGCTGAGGGTGAGTGTGAACAGACACCTGAAGAATTGGAACCTGCGGAAAAGCATCGAGTCGATGACAATGAGAAGTTTGAAGATGAAGGAACTGGCTTGGAAGAATCATCTGAAGCGGGAGATTATGAGGAAAAGGCAGAGACAGAAGAAGCTGAAGAACGAGGTGAAGACGAAGAAGAGAAGACACCACTGGACACCACAAAACCATATATGGAGGAACCAAGAAAAGCTGAAAAGAGCTCAAAAGGAATGGCTGAAGCAGATGCTAACATTAAAGGTGAAAAGTATATTGAAAAGACAGATTACAAGTCATCAGATGAACGGGCTGAGGAAGACAGAGAAGAAGCAATAGAAAAGGCAGAAAATGAAGAGACTGAAGAACAGGAGGAAGACAAAGCAGAAGACATCAGAGATGAGGAGGCAACTGAAAAAACAGAAGCTGAAGATTACGTGATGGCTGTGGTAGACAAAGCTACAGGAGCTGGTGAAGTTGAAGATAAATATGGCCTGCTCATAAGTAGGCCAACAAAACGCGCAGAGCCTCTGTCTCGGGCAGCTGAACTAGCCTCTTCTATCCATGATGAGACATTGCCTGGTGGTTCAGAAAGTGAAAACACTGTTTCTGATGAAGAAAATAGAGAAGATCAACCAGAGGAATTCACTGCTACTTCAGGTTACACACAGTCTACCATTGAAATATCCAGTGAACCAACTCCAATGGATGAAATGTCAACACCTCGAGATGTCATGAGTGATGAAACAAACAATGAGGAAAGTGAGTCACCCTCTCAGGAGTACGTGAACATTACCAAGTATGAGACATCACTGTACTCTCAAGAGTATGGCAGACCTAAGATTTCTTCACTTATGGATGCTCTTAATGGTTTATCTGAAGGATCCAAAACAGAGGCCACAGAAGGTAAAGAATATAATGCCTCAGCTTCCACCATCTCACCACCTTCTTCATTAGAGGAAGACAGATTCTGCAAATCTGCATTCCAAGATGTATACCGTCAAAAAGAAAGTGAAATCCAAGGCACAGACAAGTTAGAAATCAAAGAACCCTATCAAGAAGATGGTGGAAAACATAGTCCAGGCAAGAGTCCAGCTGACAGTTTGTCCCCTGCATCACCTGTTGCCAAGACACCACTGAATGAACGTAGCGTGATCTTTTCACTCACTCCCAATGAAATCAAGTTGACGTCTGAGCCTGTCCTTGTTGCTGCAATGCCTGACGTACTTCAAGAAGCTGCTGAAGAGCACTGTGCAAGCCCTGAAGATAAAACATTAGAAGTCGCATCTCCCTCCCAGTCTGCTGCTGGTAGTGCTGGCCATACACCCTATTATCAGTCTCCAACTGATGAAAAGTCCAGTCAGGTTCCCTCTGAAACCAGTGAAAAGTCCACAGAAGCTCTTGTTAGCTTTGAATTCAGTGAAGACAAAGATAAGTCTGGAAAAACCAGAATAAGCCCTATGGATGAGCCTGTGCCAGATTCAGAATCTCCTATTGAAAAGGTTCTCACACCTCTGCGGAACCCACCACTGATATGTTCAGGGACCACTTATGATACGTTTCTGAGTGCTGATTTAAAGTCTTCCACCAGAGATGGCAGAAGTCCTTCTGAGGGGAAACCTGAGAAAGAAAATTCACCTGTTCAGATGAGCCCTGCTTCTGAAGGCAGCTCTGTGGGCCTTTTCCAAGAAAAACAAGACGAAAAAAGCATGGAGTTTATGGTAATTAAGGAAAGCTTCAGCCTAGAGAGGAAAATGGAGGACACAGAACCCAGCAGCTCCCAGTCTTCACTGGTCTTGGATGAGCGCAAGTTAGCAGGTGATCTCTCACCTACTCAAATAGATATCAGTCAGTTTGGTTCTTTAAAAGAAGATACCAAAATGTCAATTTCTGAAGGCACTGTTTCTGACAAGTCTGCCACTCCTGTTGATGAGGTTGTAGCAGAAGATACCTATTCCCATATAGAAGGAGTAGCTTCTGTCTCCACAGCGTCTGTTGCTACCAGTTCATTTCCAGAACCAACGACTGATGATGTATCTCCTTCTTTGCATGCTGAGGTTGGATCTCCCCATTCTACTGAAGTTGATGATTCCCTTTCAGTGTCAGTTGTACAAACGCCAACAACTTTTCAGGAAACAGAAATGTCTCCATCTAAGGAAGAGTGCCCAAGGCCCATGTCAATTTCTCCACCAGATTTCTCACCTAAAACCGCGAAGTCAAGAACACCAGTGCACGATCACAGATCTCCTGAGCACTCAACTATGTCAGTAGAATTTGGTCAGGAGTCCCCTGAGCAGTCTTTAGCAATGGACTTCAGCAGGCAATCTCCAGAGTATCCTACAGTAGGCACTAGTATGCACCATATATCTGAAAATGGGCCAACAGAAATAGATTATAGTCCTTCAGACATACAGGAGCCTACCTTTGCACGGAAGATGTCTCCTGTAGAGCAGTCCTCTTACTCTCAGGAGAAAGATATTTCAGAAATCATTTCAGTTTCTCAGATTGAAGTTTCATCCTCAACTTCTTCAGCTCATACACCTTCCCAGGTAACTTCACCACTGCCAGAGGAGACTTTTTCAGGTGCTGTTCCGCCCAGAGATATGCCACTACATTCTTCATTTACCTCAGAAAAGGTGCAGAGCCTAGGAGAAAAGCTGTCACCAAAGTCTGACCTATCTCCATTAACTCCACAGGAATCTTCTCCTCTGTACTCTGCTAGTTTTCCGGATTCAGCTCATGCAGTCACAGAAGTAGTGTCAGCTAGTCTCACACCTTCGTTGTCACTGCAAGTGTCTTCTGTCAAAGCGTTTGCTCATGAGGAACCCCTAACAAAGCACAGTCCAGAATCTTTATTCAGCCCAGAAAAAGAAGATTCAGAGAAAAGCAGCAGGTCACCAGAAGAACTTAGTTATTCTTATGAGGCCACAGAGAAAACTGGTAGGTCACAGGAGGATATTAGCTACTCATATGAGGTAGTTGGAAAATCTACTAGATCACCTCAGGCCATGGATTATTCCTATGAGACAACTGGGAAAACCACTAGGTCACCAGGGGCCACAGATTATTCTTATGAGATCATTGAGAAAAGTATGAGGTCATCTGAGGCCACAGATTACTCTTACGAGATGACACGGAAAACCACCAGCTCACCAGGGGCCATGGATTATTCCTACGAGATCACTGGGAAAACCACCAGGTCACATGGAGCCACAGATTATTCCTATGAGACAACGGGGAAAACCACCAAATCACCAGAAGCCGTTAGCTACTGCTATGAGACAGCAGGGAGGGCCACCAGATCACCAGAGGCCATGGCTTACTCCTATGAGCCAACTGGGAAAACCTCCATGTCACCTGAAGCCACAGATTACTCATTTGAGACAACTGGGAGAGCCATCAGGTCACCTGAGGCTGCTAGCTATTCCTATGAAGCAAGTGCACATTTCACTCCGGGAAAATCGCTGGCAGAATCCCGTCAAGACGTTGACTTATGCCTTGTGTCCTCTTGTGAATATAAGCATCCCAAAACTGAACTTTCACCCTCATTTATCAACCCGAACCCCCTTGAGTGGTTTGCAAGTGAAGAACAGTCCCAAGAGCATGGGAAGCCATTAACTCAATCTGGGGGAGCTCAGCCACCTTCTGGGGGAAAGCAGCAAGGGCGGCAGTGTGATGAAACCCCTCCCACGTCCATGAGCGAGTCTGCCCCATCTCAGACTGATTCGGATGTTCCCCCGGAGACTGAGGAATGTCCTTCCATCACTGCAGATGCTAACATTGACTCAGAAGATGAATCAGAAACCATTCCAACGGACAAGACAATTACATACAAGCACATCGACCCGCCACCTGTCCCCATGCAGGATCGCAGCCCTTCCCCTAGGCACCCTGATGTTTCCATGGTTGATCCAGAGGCTCTGCCTGTTGATCAGAATTTAGGTAAACCTTTGAAGAAGGACCTCAAAGAAAAGACAAAGACAAAAAAGCAGAGTACAAAGGCCAAATCATCTTCTCCTGTTAAAAAAAGTGACGGTAAATCAAAACAAGTGGCTTCCCCAAAGCCTGCTATAAAAGAATCTTTAGACAAAATTTCCAAAACACCTTCTCAAAAAAAGAAGGAGTCTGTGGAAAAGGCAACCAAAAATGTCTCTAATCCAGAAGTAAAGTCTCAAGTGGAAGAGAAAGATAAGGACACCAAGAATGCAGCAAATACAACATCCAAGTCGGCAAAGACTGCAACCACAGGTAAAGATGGATAGCAGTTCCCTAGTGTTAATATTTTCTCAGTTGTTGCAGTGAAGTTTGGTTTACTATTGTATCAGCTGAGAATGTGAGAATTTGTAGCAAATACCCAAAGAAAGTTCCAAGTTTTACACATAAATCCAGCTTGTTAATGCCACATTTAAATGTGTGGAATTCACTAATTTAACATTAGTAATCTGAGAAACTTGATGTGTCAGTTTGTTCAGAGAGTACATAAAGTATAAAGAGCTTATTACTAGATGTCTAAACTGTTAACCAGCTAATAGAATTAAAAGTACCAATGTTGTAGAAAGTCTGTAGCAAAGTCAACCGCTTTATTCATTCTATGAAACAAGTAGGCACAGTTCTCTTAACATAAATTAATGCAATTTAATGTTATGGGAGGCAGAGGTACTATCAGCCGTCAGATACCCTTATTACTTTGCTGGTTTAATTTTACATGGAGTATTTTTTTTAAATGCTCCATTTAACACTAGCATGACCACTTTCAGTAACTAAGCATATACATCGTTTAATCCGGTTAAAGTCTTACACCCTCCATGGTGACTGAACATACAGAAAGTTAATGTCATTTTGAATGGCTGTTATGTATTCTAAGTAGTAATAAAATACGAATTAGGTTACTGAAGGAGGCATTGTGCTAATCTGTTATTTCCAGCAGGTCTTGTTAGTCAGTGTTTGGGGGATACCTTGATTTTGCTGTTGTCAGGAGTACTGTTCTGATGAAAACTTTTTTTACAAGGAGCAGGTCTTGGATTTAGTACAAACAAACCAGCATTCAGCTGCCTTTATTTTCCTCATTTTGAGTGGTCCACTGTTCCTTTCTTATGTCGTCATTTGCACAGCTCTGTTTGTAGACATGTTTCAAAGCAGGAGTGTAGTTCCTCACGCTGTACATTGCTCCAGCACTTCAGCTCTGTGTGGGAGTCTTCTTCCTTAAAGCATTCTTCTCAGGTATATGCTAGACTAGAAGTCAAAGCTCTGTTTCATAATTCCGTTTAAGTGTAAAATGTGAGATCCAAAGCTTTATCCAGTGCTTGTATCCACAATTCAGAAAGATAAATCACAGATTTTTCATTACGATAAAAGATTCTGTAACATAACCAGTAGTAAAACTCTCTAATTCAAGAAATCCTGTCGTATCATGATGCTTATTTGGCGTACTTCCCTGTGATGAACTGGAGGACATGCTAGACAACTGTAATGGACTTGGTGGCCTTACAGTATGTGACCATACATAGAGTGTATTGCTCTGGTAATTGTTGCCAAGCTTCATTGTCTGTAACAAGATGGGAAGGCTAATAGGACATAAATGGTGATCATCTGGATAAAATTACTGCTTGAATCCTGATTTTCAGTTCACACCGTGATCCAGTATGTAGCAAAAGCTGATTTTTTTTTTTTTTTTTTGAGTGGTGTTTAAACTTTGAACTTCCGCAAACTGAAGCTTGTCTTAGAACAAATCATGTACTGTACAGCAGCAAAACCATGCTTCTGCCAGCTCTTTGTGTAAAGTGACTAATTTGTATATGCAAATAAGGATCCAGCAGGCAAAAAAACACTTGGTCTCAGTTCTCTGGAGTAATTGCTTTGCAAGTTTCTCTGTCCTCTGGAGTTTTCCTCATACCATCTTTCTGCTCACGTGTAGTATCTACCTGATGCACCTGTAAGGCAGTCTGAGCATTTTTACAGCTGCCATGCTACCATGTCTTGCTATGTCCTGACACCCTAAATCTGAGGACAGCTTCAAATCTGCATGGCTCCTTGTGTAACCCTAGGTTTTATAATCTTTCTTTTGAAAACCCATGCTTCTTAGCCTGGAAAATAATGCCATCATTCACTGAAGGGTAATTCAGTAACCACAGCCCTCTATAGCAGTTGATGTTTATTAGTAGTGTACTACTGAGAGAGGTTCAGACAATTTTTGGTTACGTGGTAGAGAGTTTTTATTGCATTATATAGTTACATTTATTGAGGTTTTTCCTGACGTTACAATCATAACTGGGATACAACAAAGCAGGAGCATGTCATCAGAGGTAAGAGGGTAATGCCATAGTTGGACACATCTCACCTCAGCAGTTATGACAGTGACTATAAATGTGTGTTTTTAAACAGCCCGTGATACATTCTTTTGTTTCATTTCCAAAGGTCCTGGGAATACTAAGGTGACAAAATCTACAGCAGTACCCCCAGGACCTCCAGTATATTTGGATCTGGTGTACATTCCCAACCACAGCAACAGCAAGAATGTTGATGTTGAGTTTTTCAAGAGAGTGCGATCATCCTACTATGTGGTGAGCGGGAATGATCCTGCAGCTGAGGAGCCAAGCAGGGCTGTTCTGGACTCCCTGCTGGAGGGCAAGGCACAGTGGGAGAGTAACATGCAGGTAGGCTTTTCACCAGTATCTCTACCTGGAAATTTAACCTTCTCTGGGAAGCAACTGCAGGAAGCCAGCGCACCTCTGGCATAGACAGTGTCTGCCAGGGAATGGGGTCTCCAAGCTGGACACCCCATTCCAGTGATGATGTGAGAGGACACCCAGGTGAAGCACAGAGCTGCACCACGTTCAGCCACTCCCTTGTTTCTGTCCCTTCTGGTCTGTTTCTGGTGAATAGAAGAGTTGTGGGCTGGTTTACAGGGCCATTTGGCAGTTTCATCTTGTTACTATACCGTATATGATCCAAGTTTGGAAATGTTGCAGATTTTAAGTGGGAAAGACAAGTGAGTGTTTCATGGTTTATATAGCAATCAGGTGCACTTGGAAACTTCATGTGCCTTTCCGTCATGACCAATAAGTAAAAAAAAAATTATTTGGCCATAATGTGAAGAGCTATCAGTGCAGACTACAGACTGCTACTTCTCTGGAAAGCTGCATCTCAGCTTTTTACAAAACCAAGGTCTTATTCTGAGGAACTGCTTCTTTGCAGTCATTTTACTGTACCTGTGTGTTTATTTCCTTTTATCCATATGTTGATTCAAGTACTTATTACACAGAGACCCACTCTTAAAAACATACTTGTTAGAAGGGGCTTCTCACAAAGATGTTTTCTCATCAGGTGTTTCTGTTGTCCATTCCTCAGGACTTCTTTTGTTTTGTGTTGCAGGTGACCTTAATCCCGACCCACGATTCAGAAGTGATGAGGGAATGGTACCAAGAGACCCATGAGAAACAGCAGGACCTCAACATCATGGTTTTGGCAAGCAGCAGCACTGTTGTTATGCAAGATGAATCTTTTCCTGCATGCAAGATTGAACTGTAGGAACAAGACCATGCATCACAAGATTAAATTTTGTTTCCAGAATTTCTTCAGTTTGAAAACACCTTTTCTAAAAATTCAACCCATCTATTTCAACTGCTGAACTGTATACCTGCCAAATGCTATACTGTGTCACAGTGAGGCAAGTCACTAATATTTTTCAGTCTTTGCTGATTGCTAAGGGAAATAACAGTATTCCCACAGTAGGTTTCAAATTACTGCAAAAATACAGATCCAGTTTCATCTCTGCTGAACATTTGGAAACCATGCACTAGCAACGCCAACAGACTTCTGCCAGGTCGAGGCATTTGCCCTCTAAAGAAACACAAAGAAAGAGAAAGAGAGAGAGGGGTAGGAGGAGAAGTAATAAATAATTAAATCTGCATTAGTCTCATGGCAATAGATGTATCGCTTACTGTAGTTTGCTTATGCTTTCACATGAAAATAAAGTTTAAAATTTTTATCAAACTGAGCTATCGCAAGGGGGATACTTTTTTACAGAATTAAGTTAGGTGGAAAATAAAAAGAAACAGAACATGGCTAAGAAGGGACGTACAACCTAAACACTCATCAGCAGTTTTCCACTTTAATTTGAACTGCACACTGGCATACTGTAACAATCATAGGCCAAATATGCATGTAGTCTGCACCCCATCTAGAAGTCTAAAACCTTCCTTTCAACATGCAGAATTGTTGGTCTGAGGCATGCTCCCAGGGAAAGTCCACTCTATCCAGCCAGAACTGACCAGTCCACGTGCTTAACACCCATGTCCACTGTCGATTAACTGAAGCAAAATACCAAAGCAGTCAGGAGAAAATATAGTAGACAATTTGCCTTAGAAAGTGACTTGAATGTACAAAGAAACTTGATGCACTTATTTTTTAATGTTGAGACAGCGACTTTATAAAACATCTATCTAGAATCATAGTTACACCAGTACAGAAGTGTAAGTGTGCATGTGTGGTACTAGAAACCTATACTGACTGGTCAGGTGGCTTGCGCATGTTAGTTATGTGAACACTTCACTGATGCACCTGGACAGCTCAACAAGGCAAGATGAGCGGTTTTTGGGAAGTTTCTTTTGTGCTGTGGAAACAAGATTGAAGTGGTGTCCAGTGTCAGAGTTAAACACCTTAGTGAGACCTTCAGAAGGATGAAAAAGGTTACCTGCGAGCCTGTACAGTGTTCGACCTTCCTTTGTCATACCTTACTTTATTTGTTTAATTTAAGAGTGAATACAGGAACAAATGTACAGAACCCTTTTTTTTAGTGCTGTGTGAACTTTTAACAGATGCATTCTTAACAAATGCTTTCATTTACAAGAAACTGCAGACAAAACTTTTTCAGCTGAAGGCAATTTTTTTAGTAGTTTTCTAAGATAATCAATAATTTTGTTTAAGGTTCTAGAGAGAACGGATATTAAGGTAAAATTTATTGAAAACAGACAACTGCCAATACATTTTGGGGATATGGGTGTGTGGCGGTAAAATTAATTTGTTGATGAAGAGAGAGAATGAGATTTGAAAAGTTGATTGACTAATACTTAGAAAGGTGTAATCTACATTCTCAACCCTCACAATATCTTGAAAAAGGATAGAATAAGCAATAAGCTAAAATAAGTCACACTTTCCCTCTTCCCTCTTCCCTCTTCCCTCTTCCCTCTTCCCTCTTCCCTTCCTCCTGCCTTTCCTCCTCTTTTACCTTCAAATTTCCTCTTCCTTCTTCCTTTCCTTGCCTCTTTTTTTTTACTCATCTTTTCCTCTTCCTTTCCTTTCCTCCTTCCTCTCTCACTTGGTTTCCTTCTCTAGACTGCTTGCAGACAAACAGCATCACTGTTCTGTGAATCAAGACAGTTTGGGTATTTTTAGCCTCAGAAGTTTTACCCCAGTTGAAAAAATCTTGTTACCTTGCAGAAGGTTTGCAAAACCTGAATTTAAAGAAGGTGCAAAGGCCTCCATAATGGAGATATATACTGGTCTGTGTGATTCACTATTATGGCTGGTATTAAGTTTCACAATGTAGTCAACTATGACCTCAATTTTTTTTCTTTACTTATAATTTATTTCAACTTTACATTGTTAGGATATTTCTGTTTAATAGGTATATGTTTGCACTCCTAATTTTTATGAGGGTTTTTTTATACTGCCTTAGGGTCCTTTAAATGTGGGCTCTTGAGGCCCATTTAATGCTGTGAATTACTGTTTGTCAGTTGTTGGGACTTCTGATTTATTTTTAATGTCTTCTCTTTTTTTTTTAGGTGTCTCTAGCAATGCTATTTTATTTATTGCTTACCTTTAAAGTCCTTAACTCAAATGACTATGGCACAGAAGGCAGATGTAAACGTATTGTGAAAACAAGCACGTTTGCTGGGTTCATAATCGTTCACTTCAAACTGCTTTCATAATCCATAGTCTTCAAAGTTATAGGCAAAATGCTGGGCAGAGTAGTTGTGCTATTCCTACAACTCTTTCTGCTTTGTCTACTTTCCTATAAAGGTCAGATTTCAAACTTTTTGAGTGGGTGGGAACAGTTTTTCTGACAATATCTGAAACGGTTTCTATCTTGTACTTCAGCAGAAAATCTGTTTTAAGTACAGCAGTGGCCTTGAGACTAATCTTGCTTATGCCACTTAGTCCTGTGAATCATGAGCAATTTTACTACAGTCAGGGAAGTTACAGTCATTTGGTCCTACTGTAAATGAAATTGGAATCAAGCCTTAAGTCCCCCCAAGCAAGTTTGTGATGGCTCAAGCACTTGTTTTGCTTTAAAAAATAATAATAATAATCATCATTAGACGGTTACAGCTGATCTTAAAATATACATTCACTTTTATTGCTGCTAAAAGATTATTAAACCCCCTGTCTGGCTGTTCTGAGGTATTGTAATGCCTGTTCCATCCATTCCCTTCCAAATGGCAACGACACGTGGGTGCAACACAGCAATGAACTCCTCCATTAGCTCCTCTTGCCCTTAATGTCTCTCCTGCCTGTGGAACTAATCTAACTGTGCTAGTCCTACCACTACACAATTAGTTTAGTGTAACAGTCATCAAAATGTACCATGTACATTAACAATGAGTGCTGTTGATCAGCATAGATTTCTAGGAGCATGGTTTGTTATTGATTACTCTATAATTACAAAGACTCAATATCTGAGTCTTAACGGACACTCCATTTAAATGATGGTATTACCCATAACAGCATTCCCAGTCATGATCTTTATGCTGTTACTGTACTGCTTCATAAAATTCAATGAAGAACTAACTTTGGGGATCCCACCTCACTCCTGAACTTGAACAGGGCCTCTCTTGCATGCCTATTCAAAGTCCTGTGGTGGGCCTAGCTTCATTGAGCTCTATTTTCATCCCATCTTTCATAGAAACCTTTTTTTTCTTCCCACTTACTTTGCATACTGTGTTGAATGGAGATAACTGTGTATATGACTATGGGGATTCTTAAATTGTCTATGATAGCTTATGCATTTTAGGAGAGTTCTAGTACTCATTTAGTAAGATTTAATCAATTTGTTAATTGAATTTTCTGTCCCTCCCAACACAAGCACATCAGCTCCAAAGGGTGCTTACTGTGCATTTGGGACATTCCTGTCATATGCTTCTCTTTGTTCATCTGTCACCAGAGGTTCTTGCTTATTAATGATGTTTGAGAGAAATAGTAATTTTGTTGGTCTGGATTTATTAGAAAAGCAAAAAGCATAATGTTTACACTTGAAAGAAACTCTAAGCTTTCATCTTTTCTCTTAATAATTGAACAAAACAGGAAAAGCAACTAAGAGTAAGCATTTCTTAGAATGCAATTATATTATTCACCTGGTTTAAAAATGTTTGCTATTTAAAATAAAAAAAAAAGAAGTCTGTTTGTTGTGACTTTACCAAAAAAAAAAAAAAAAAGAAAATAAATAAAACAATGGCATAAAAATACAAGAGAAAAAAGAAAAAAAAAAATAAAAAGCAGCTTCTGTGCACTAGACTAGCTAGGAGCTCCAGAGAGCAGGAGCTACCTCTTCAAGACTGGGCTGTAATCACGACCGTAAAAGAGAAAATCTGAAATACGCTGTCACGCGTTTGCATGCAGCCGTTCTCTTCCGAACTATGGAAAGAAACAGTCTTGTTGATGGCTGAGAAGCACCTCACACACCTCCTCTCTCTTGTTCTGAATGGTGTTTGTGTCAGTCTGCAGCTGTGTATGGTATTATGTCTTATAATCCTGCATCACTCCTATCCAGTCATATCTAAGGTAGAAAATTAGTTTCCAGTGAAAGTAATATGTAGTGCTTTTATGATATTTGTGTGCAATATCCCCTCTTCCATTGAGGATATTTGATGTAAAGGAAACAAACTCAGTTCCACAATAAAATACAAAAGTGGTAAAGTGGTGTTGATATGTTTCTTGTCTGTGTATGTACGTATTTTTAAGTTTTCCCTTCTATCATGATTACCTACTATATGTTTTTTTTTTTTCTCATGGATTAATGACTATTGAACTGCTAGATAAGAGCTGACCTCTACTTAGAAATGGTAGAATAAATGTGGAAGATTTCTTTCATCTCTTGTGGCCTAAAACATTACCATGATGTACCATGATGTGGCTTCTTTTGGTCTTATTTCTGTATCCCATGACAGCATGAGAAAACACCTAATTTTCAGTAAGGACACGTTCAAGGGACTGAGTCAAAGGTGATACCAATTAAAGGTACATCAAACTGAGCCCACCCTTGTTTGGTAAAGATGTCTATTCCAAAATTGTTGCAGTTTAGTGAGAGGGTGCAGCTCGTCTCCAGCGGACATGGACCTTTCTGGACTGCTGCTGCACAGTAATCCCGATGAGAGGGGATGGGGCATTTGGGGAACCCGGGCTCTCAGTTTAGTTTTTTACCTTCTAGACATGACTTTCTGCCGTTAAAGAGATGCTGTAAGATGGAGGTAATCGTAATTTTGCTTTCTGCCGTGGTGCTTGCCACAGCGGCGTGCGGCAGTCAGCACTTACCCTTTTCGGCACGGGGAGATGGTAGTGACAGGAAAACAGGTAAAGGCTGGGGCAGCTGGGAGCAAGGGCTGCTTGCTCCCAGGAGAAGCAGTGGCCCTGGAAGATTGCCTTCACCCTCAGATGTCAGTCTCCTGGGCCCTTAACTGCCTCCAATGTCTAAGGTTTCATCTCTAATTTCTAGTGATGTTAATAAGAAATACTGTGCTTGTCTTGAGTTGGGCTGAGCATGATGAGGTAGACAAAAATGAAAACTAGGTGAGGGGAGTCAACTGCTGCAGATCTTGTATCTCAAGTATAATTCTGCTTATGTCTACATCAAGATTTTTTGAGCTGTTGTGGTAAAGTAGCGTCAGAAATTTTATTTTCGCTAGTGTTAGTGAACAAATTCAGTCATCTTATGCAATATTTCAGATGGCATAGGAGAATGATAGTCCCTCAGACCTTTTTGGTCAATCTAAATTGAAGGATCTGTCTTGTGGCATCCTAGACCTGGAGACTGTTTAATACTGATTTCTAGTATTCTGTGTTTTGGAGGAAACTGTAGCTTTTCTTGGTTCCTAGGATGGGGTAAAAAGTGATGCCCAGGGGTCTCTTGAGTAATAGCCATGGTGACACCTCATAGTTCCAGCTCATTTCCAGCATTGCAGCAAAGCTCCTTGGCTTCCTAGAGGGTGTTTCTGGGCACACAGTACTTCTGCTGCTTGAGCATTGCCAGTGTCCTTCACTCAGCAAACAGTTTCTGACCACTACCTTCTGTGATGCCTGCTGTCATTTCCCACAGACATGACCAGTCCACACCAACATGAAACCCTCAGGGCATTGTCCTCTCTTGTGCTACGTGTTTTTCTTCAGATCCAGCTCAAAAACACAAAAGGCTTAGTAATGTGGAGTACCCTCAGCTTACCAGAGGACTTGCCGCTTTTCTGCTGCATTCTCAGCAGAAGTGAGATAAGGAGGAGAAATAAAGAACTGAACCAGCAGGTGCTGTAGGCTGCACGAGCTGTGTTCGCAGGCTCTCGGAGAGCCTCACCACTTGACGTAGCTGCTCCTCTGTGGTTCAGTAACTCCAGCACTGCCAGCCTCAATGTGAATAGCTGGCAGGGCAGGGGTGGAGTCTGACTGTGCATCTTCTGCCAGCTTCACTGCCAAAACAACTGAACACCATCATTTTCACACTATACTGCAGCTTGGCCCATAACCTCTGTTTGTGACTTACAGAGAAGGTAAGTGAAATAGATGGAACTTAAATGCTGATACAAACAAAGCTAAATATACGCAACAATGTCTATATATGCTGAGGTTACAACCTGTATACCTGTTAAGGTCCAGAAATTAATCACAGAATCATTAAGGTTGGAAAAGACCTCTAAGATCATCAAGTCCAAACATCAACCTGACGCTACCATGACCAATAAGCCATGTCCTGAAGTACCACATCCACATGTTTTTTGAACCCCTCCAGGGATGGTAACTCCATCACCTCCCTGGGCAGCCCATTCCAGTGCTTCACTACTCTTTCAGCAAGGTAATTTTTTCCTAGTATGCAATCTAAACTTCCCCTGGCGCAACTTAAGCCCATTTCCTCTCATCCTATTTTAGTTCTAGTTTTAACTGAGCTTTTAGAAACCTCATGTTATCTCAGCCCAGCAGTGTTTCTTTCTTAGCTTAACGAATTGAAGGTGAGCTGAACCACTGAGCCACTTAAATACTTAATATGAACTCCCCAAGAGTACAAGTCAGGTTTTCCAGGAAGAGTTTACAGTTTCCAAAGATGTAATTATAGCAGTGGTTACCATATGTAAGGGCCAGAACAGGCTTGAAAGTTTCTTCCCCAATTCATTTAAGGGAGGAATTGTCAGGCTTTGCAATAAACAAGATATACTGAAGGCTGAATTTTGTCCTGATAATCTAATGTGCTTGTCATTGGGGGTCTAATGCTATTTAAGTGCCTGGAGCATCTGCAATTTAGAATGAGTTGAGTGGACTTCAGTTTATTAGAATATTACTTTTCAAAAATATATTGAGG
>NW_008630432.1:0-7963 GCF_000691845.1 Merops nubicus
TATATATATATAGGTCTACATGAATACGCTGAATAGCTTTTAGGAATAAACTGGAAACTAGTGCAGCTTGAAAAGACCAGGTGTCATCTACTCTCAACGAGCAGCATCACTAAGCAAGCCAATAACCACATTCTTCTCTAGCCTTCAGATCCTTAGGGTATTGCATTGAACTCTTCCATTTCCAGGCGTGAAATACAGTAACAAGGTCCACATCCAATGACAAGGTCACACTCTACATGCCAAACGTAAAGCAGGGGGAGAAAAAAAGACGCACTGGTGATCAGTACTCCAAGGACAACATCCAGCAGACCCGCAGGTAGCAACCAAGCTGACGAACAAGCAGACAGACATCTCCTCCATTGCTTCTAATTGTTATCTTCCCCCAAACTGCAACTGCTGTAATGTTTTCTTACCAAAGCTGTACCTGGGCTGCTTAACACATGATAAAATGAAACACCATACCTCGGTTCTGCTTGACCTTATGAAGTGTTTTGGTAACACTGTGGCAGCACCCCTAGAGTCTAGCTGAAGCCTAAGCATTAACCAGAGGACAAGCAGCATTTCTTGCACGTTAGGTCAGAGTGACTACTGAAGAGGGAACCACCTCCCTACGGCAGCGTTTATTTCCCACAATAAAACCCCTATGGTTTGGGATTTCAGGCAGTGAGTGCATTTTAAACTGCTGCGTAGAAGTAGAGAGTGGTCTGATCCTTACCTGCTTCGGCTCCCATGATGGACTGCCGGAGGACAAGCTGCTTTGGGAGGGAGAGCCTGGCTCGGCTCTCTATCGGGGTGTCAGGGACAAAGGTGACAGGCCCGTGATCTGGGCAGTCTGATGGATATGCCTTGTCACACAGGGTGCACCCTGCAGGGAGAGGGAGGGATGACGGGGATTAAAAAGATGCAACAGCCCCCAGAGTGCCCCTCTTCAGCAAAACTACTGCAAAATGGAAGGTAGCGTCCCCAGAGCTGGCAGTAATGCTGATGATGGAACAGCCATTTTTCCTCTGAGCACAAGTGAAATTACATTTATTGGCAGAAAAATCCAAGCCACACCAAACCAAACTAACTAGTTAAGCTTCTGGAATTTACCAGAAGACAAGAATCTTCTTGCACATAGAAGTTCAAGGATGTTCAAGCAAAGGGACAGGAAAGTTTTATTTCTAAATATTTCCTAATTTCAACCCGCAAATCCTTTTGTCTCCACTTAAATCCACACAAGTTGCACATCTTCATGGCAGCAAAATCCTGACCTTACTGCTGCTTTTGAAGGACCCACTGCAATGAACTCATACAGTGCATCTCTGTGGGATGCCACTGAATGGAACAAAAACAAAACCCCAAGAAGAATCAGTAGTATCACTTTACCAATCTGTTATTCAGCATAAGTACTGCTGGAAAATAAACCACTGAAAGTCCTCAGTCTAATAAATTTGGGGGAAAGTACAGCACAAAATATTGGGAAAAACCATGTCATTTTAATTCTCTGTCAATGGAGGAACCTGTACCTACTCAGCAACCACACTCCTGACAAATCATTGTTCTGAAGAAAATGCTCAGCTAATTAAGCAGGATCTCCACAAAGACCTTCTTAAGGTCTTCTGATAGCCCAACTCTAATATAAAAGACCTATCACAGAAGTAGTCTTCAGCAAGCATAAACAGCAACTACATTATTACTTGTTTAAAGAGGTTTTTGGGACACTTCCTCCATACATCAGGGCACCAGAATCTGATCCCATACAAAGTACAGTTTGAGCAACTGAACATTTACAGATAGGAAGGTACTCAGAAAACTACTAAGTAGAGACTATATAGTTTTGATTCATGCTTCCTGTGCACAGGTGACACGTAGGAGACAAGCAAAGACAACCAGACCTCAGTACTGAGAAACACTACTTGGAACAGTAGTTTTTAAGCATTGCCTAGTATGCACTGCTACAGGTCTGTGGACTAGCACCAAGGAGAGGCAAAGAGGAAGAAAAGCAGGTTCTAAGCCTGTGACACTTCTACTTGGAAATATTTAGGGATTCATACACTTTTTAAAAGTTAAAAAAAAAATAGATATCCTACATTCTACAGGAAGCAAAATATGCCATTTCATTTCCATTTCTGTCCTGGACAAATAATGGGGGAAAAAAAACCCCAGTGATTACTTCTCTAATTTGGGTACCCAGAACTGCAAGCAAGGATGACCAAAAAAAGGGCTACCTAAAAGTTTCACAGACATTTAGGACTGTAGCAAAGGCACTCTTGTTTCTTCCCACTTAGGAACAGAGTAAAGTTTTCTGAAAAAGGCCTTGACTCCTGCCCTCTCAGTGAGAAAAAGCCACCAAGAGGCTCTAAAATAACTCCTCCTCCTTGCTGTCACCTATTTTCTTGTCTTATTCAAGAGAAGGTTATACACAACAACAAAAAGTTAAAATTTAAACCTCCCAAGTCAATGATCTGTTCTACAGATCACATGGAAGCACTAGCCATATGACAGCCGTTACAACATCCTACTGAGAGGGAGCAGTCACAGAATGGTAGGGGCTGGAATGGACCTCTGGAGATCATCTAGTCCAACTCCCTGGCCAAAGCAGGGTCACCTAGAGCAGGCTGCACAGGAACATGTCCAGGTGGGTTTTGAAAGTCTCCAGAGAAGGAGACTCCACACCCTCCCTGAGCAGCCTGTTCCAGTGCTCTGTCACCCTCACAGTGAAGAAGTTTCTCCTTCTCTTTAGGTGGAACTTCCTGTGTTCCAGTTTGTGGAACTTCCTGTGTTCCACTGGGCTCCACTGAGAAGAGACCGGCCCAATCCTCTTGACACTTGCCTTTTAGCTATTTATAAGCATTCGTAAGACTCCTTCTCAGTCTTCTCTTCTCCAGGCTGAACAGACCAAGGTCTCTCAGCCTTTTCCTCCTAAGAGAGATGCTCCAGTGTACTCATCATCTTGGTAGCCCTCTGTCAGACTCCTTCCAGTAGTTCCCTGTCTCAAACTGGGGAGCCCAGAACTGGACACAGTACTCTAGATGTGGCCTCACTAGGGAAGACTAGAGTGTGAGGAGAACCTCCCTTCACCGGCTAGTCACTCTCTTGTTAATTTACCCCAGGATACCATGGGCTTTCTTGGCTACAAGTGCACGTCACTGGCTCATGGTTAACCTGTTGTTCACCAGCACTCCCAGAACATCAGCAGGGAAACACCTTAGGACTATTTTAAGTATAGTGATAATAAGTTGGCACATCATATCTCACTTAGGTAAGTAAGAGAAGTGATATCACCACAAGCATGCTGGATATTACAGTATTTTGATCATTACTTGTTCAACATGCAAGAGATGCTTGTAAGAACTTCTGAGTGCACCAACCATAGAACTCTTCCTTTAGGAGTTTTAAACTCATCATAGTTGTACATCCACCTGATTTTAAGTTCTATTTTATCCCACAGAATAATGGTTTCAATTCAAATGTCTGACTAGACACTGCACTAAACTGTACCCCTCACTTTGCTAACCAAGCCACTATTCCTTGCCATTTCTTAAAAAAAAAAAAATTTTTGCAGGCAAAGCTTGTCATAAGGCTCTGTAGTTGTAGGGCCAGACCGCACACAGGAGCGGCACTCATCAGTGCTGCCGTAACTAATAAAACTGAATGTAGATGCTGGCTTCAGTGGTGGGAAGCCAGACATGCTGCAGGTGGAACTGTGAATCTCTGTCCCAGCAAAAGAGAACCTCACAATTCTCAAACACCACTCCTTGAAGAATGACAGGATTGAGAAGGTGCAAAGTCCAGTGCTCCTCTCTTCCTAGGAGATCAGCTAAGCTCCGGACTGAAGTCCTTTGATGAGAATAATCAAAATATTAAAAACTTACCTCTTTCTCGGCTCTTTATTTCAGCAGATCCTGCTGCGACTGACTTTTTCGTAATGATTGTTCATAGTTTAAGAAAAGTTTTTCAAAATCACATAATGTCATACTCAATAACTATACTCACTTGATCAAATGTGTGGCTTGTGCTGGCGTCTGTTGTGGGTTTTATAAATGCATCAAGAAGAATCATTCGCAATGTGACCTTAAAAACCAAAAGTCTCACTGCAAAGGATAACATCAGCATATCCACAAAAGGCAAGAGGTTCATAAAGAATTCAGCTTCCAACCTCAAGGCAATATGGAAGATGGATACAAAGAGAATGTCACTAAAACATCCTATTGTGCCTAATTCCAACTAATGTCATTTCAGCACAGTTCACCTGCCACTGCAAATGTTCCAGCTTTCGTGGAGTCGTTAAATAACTAAGTTTCCACCACCAGAAATCTGTAAGACTAGCAACAAGAGTCCTGTCATCCCACCAGACAACAGCTACGTCACAAACCCTATCCCAAGAAAGCAGGAAATGCCCACTCACATATGGTAAACAAGGTTGCCATGTTCTCCTTGTTCGAATTGGAGTCTTCCATTTGCAGAGAGGACGGTACGAAGGCAAGATTGTCCGCAGACACATCCACGTGACTTGGCCCCATGGCTACTTCCTGATTGATGGAAGACACAGCCACCGGCTCGAGGCTGAGGCCCACTTCGTGCAAGGCTACCGAGTCCAGGGAAGCGAGATTGTGTGAGGTAGAGAGCGCCACGCTCACGGCGTTGGTGCTCATGGCCACAGTATGAATCGAGTCAGTTAGTGTGCTGTCCGCTATTCCTGCCACCCGCCCGGCCATGTGGTCGGGCTCCATGACAACAGGCAGTTCCAAAGTGCTACCGTGAATGGGAATGACGCCGCCGTGTCCCACGGCGTCGGACGCCAGGTTGCTCCCCACCGTGTCTACGGCTAAAGGTTCGTGGCTCCGGGAGCCGCTCGGGATCTGCGGGTGATCCCCGGCTACGTCATCCATCGTAAGCTCCTCTGCCATCCCCTCGGTGGAGATGGGGCTGGTTACCCTGGAAACGCTCTCCATCGTGATGGCCGTATCCAGCGCTACCTCGTGGCTGTCACCAGGATGCAGGTTTTGAGCACCGTGAGTGTTCACTGCACGGGAGTCCATGGAGACAATCCCTGGTTCCAGCCCCACGGCTCCACTGGGCTGGTAGGGATCTAGGGCTGAGGGGTTGCTGGAGACTGACAACGCCGGATTGCTGTCAACATTTATAGTGTTGGGGTGGATGTACTGAGGTGGAGGTCTGTCAGCCAAGTAAGATAAGATACCTGAGAGAATAACAGGGGGAATGGGAAGAAAGCAAGATGACATCGGTTGTCAAATCTTGAACAAAAATACCCCATCATCACAGCACAACACATTAAGACCTGGATCCTTGAAGACACATTTTTTTACACTACGTCAAATTAAAACCCGCTAATTCAAAAACATGGCTCACAAACATACACCAGTGCAACACTCTTGCCAAAGTACCATTTGACAACAAACACAGAACTTCTATCCAAAAGCTCAAGTCTCCAGTTATTTGTCAAACTCTGGACCACCAAGTTTCCGGCAGCATTTAACCAAGGCTCCTCAATACAAAGACTGAATCAGAAAGGCTCTCCACCTTTTAGGAATAGTTTTTCATCCTCAGGAGATAGCTGACAAAGGATGAAGGATGCAATTCTTTTTGTATAGATGTATAGCAACAGAGACCTGAAAATATAGGCGTGTAAATGACACAGCAGACTCCAGACCAACTCGTGGAACTTAAAGCTCTGCAAAATAGTCAGTCTTGCCTGCTTCAGGACAGAAACAGGTGGCTCTTAAAACAAATTCTCTCTGTTCCCAACTGTAAGCGCCAGACCACTTACCAGGTAGAATGTGTCTGAAATAGCTGCTCTCCAGGTGAGGGTATGGTGGTGGAGGTAGGGTGTAGTTTCTCTCGGGTATACCACACATCACTCCTCGATCCCCAATACCCATTGGGAGCATCAGAGACAAAGCAGAGGGCAAGGAACTCAAGGAGGGGCCCAAGTTTGGAATTGCAACAGGCAAGCCTGCAGAAGAAAGTGCCTATTTATATTCAACAGAACCACTTGAGCTTATGAACACACATGCTAACAAAGAGGTTGCTAATTCCCCACGAGCTCCCTATGGAAGTACAGTATGGTACAATCAAAGTAAGGTGGCAAGCTTCCCAGAAAGGATCGCAGCACTGGGAGGCGTGCCTGAACGTAGCTAGGTCTCCTCCGGACACATTACGCAGGGCCTGCTTCTAACTCTACAACTGTGATGGATTTCTGTCTGTGTAGCCCTCTGAAGAAAATCACTAGGAAAAAGTTTTGCTTTACAGGTGAAAAATTATTTTCACCTGACTGAAGACAAACATAGACAGAGACAAATTTGCAGCCACAGTTCCTATTTCAAAGGATTCTGCAAACCACCCCATTAGAACAGAACAAATCTCCCATGAAGGCATAAGCCTGGCAAGCACACATCGCTTTCGCTTTGCCTGCACAAGCAATGGCTTATGGTCTACCCTTCCCCAGCCCTACACCACGTCACTACCTGCTCAAGACACAACTTGCTAGCAGAGCAAGCACGGCCACCCAGTTACAGGCATCCCCGTGACAGCAAACCGCAGTGCGCGAGCTGCAGCACCCTTTGTGGGGGGCTCCCCTCTTACCTGGTGCTGGTATGGTGTTGTGAGTGGGTGACGCTGCCAGTCCCAAGTGACTCCCTGAGACCGGCAGGGCATTGCTCACAGAGGACGATGAGGTCAGCTGGTCCATCCCTACAGGGCTCAAGTTCATTTCATTCATTCTGGGGCCAGGGAACAGAGAAGGGAGGGGAAAAAGAAAGAGAAACAAGTAGCAAGAGCATTCCTGATTAGTGAGTGTACTGTGGTGAAGAAGGACTGAGCAAACAAAACCATTTACTGACACGTAAAGCTCTGCCTAAGAGAGCCAAGCATGAAGCACATCAGCCACTCACACTGCGACTCCGTCACGATCAATACGTATTGATCATACTAGATAGTAATAACCGGGATTAAAAGCCAGTTCAAAAAAGGCAGATCGGACCATAGGTTTTTCCTTGTCATCCAGAAAACAAAGTCTTGCTCCTAGTGGTCAAAGCCACTGTGATTAAAGTATCGTGAACACAGATCGATTTGCAAGCTGAATGTCACAATTACTCAGACGACGGCATCTGATTTCTATTTTGTGATTTCTGGAAAGTCAGAGGAAAGCAGGGGGGAAAAAATCACTTAAAACTGCTAAAGGACACAAAACCTCTCATTTACAAACAGTTTGATCCAGGCCAAGAGTGACAAGAGTCACATCTGCAGAATGACCACTGTACAGAGTTTTAACAGGATGCTTCAGCATTGGTTCTGCAGACATGGCACATGCTCCCAGCACATTAAACGCTGGCACTGTGGATGGCACCTTATTTCAGGGCAATCAACCATTGGCTCTTGAGTGCCCACACCTCTCAAACAACTCACATGGGCACACACAACACAAGTGGCTGTAGAGCTGCAGGAACCACTAGACTGCCCAACAACTCTAATTCCCAGCCCTGGGAGAAATCACACCAGCTTGGTGTGCACCCATCCTCTGGGGTCTCCAACTGTACACACAGACCCCGAATCAGTCTAATGGGGATGGGGACACCAAGGAGCTCTGCCTGGCCTTAGCTTTGCCCAGCCTTGCACTCCTGCGCACACACTAGCAACATCTTGTTGGCAGTTCGTAGGGCGAGCAAGAGCCGCTGCCCCCACAGCGGTCACAACCCTAGCAGCAGGACTCCCTCGCCCTTTGCAGGCAGCAGGCCCGAGCTGCGCAGCGCTGACCGACAACTGGAGCGGGGACTGCCGCTCCGGTACGGGGAGGTACCGCTCACCCTGGGAAAACGGCCAAACACACCGAACTCGCACAAGTCAACCCCAAGGTCTGAGCCGCACTAACTCACCGGCCGCTCTCCCACCCTTGTCAACCACTCCGGCCTCGGACCGCCCCGAGGAGTCCGGCTACACTGTGCGGGAAGGGAGACCCAGC
>NW_008630433.1:0-7634 GCF_000691845.1 Merops nubicus
AATATAGAATATATTATATAAATAATATAAGAACAAATTTTAAATACTTTAAGGTATAAATGAAACAAGCATTTAACAAATTTAAATAAAAATTTTTAGTATATCTATCTGTTTAATAAACAGAATTTAGAGTATGCATTAATATTTATTATATGTTATATACTACAACAATTTAATTTGCAGCTTTTTAGTGTCAGGCTTATGCCCTTTCCAAGCTCTTGAACACACCCCAACAGAGCCTATTGGGACAGGTTACTCTTTTATGTGCCATTTTGTTTTGGTACCTACTGTTTTGTTCACCAGTTTGTTCAGGTACTTCCCTTCCTCATAAGACTTCACCATGACTCCCAAAGCCAGAACTGACCTGTCTTCAGTGTTGTCTGCAGAGGCATCTGCCATCAAGAAATTGTGTAGCTTGGCAACAATGCCCTTAATTGCTCCCTGTAAGCACTCAAGGGATCAGCTCTTGCACAGACACCTTTCCCTCGACAGCTGGAACCAGTAAGTGCATCAGTCCTTAAATGATTGTTCGTTCCTGGAAAGTCACTGGTTTAGTGCCATGCATGGACACAGTGCCCCAGGTGCAGCTTTTCCTTTTAACACTGGATAGCTGATCTTCAAAATCCTTCTAACATTCCTCTCATCCACAGCCAGCTGCAATTTCTTCATTTGTTATTCCAAATGTTGCAGGATTCCTGTTTCTCCCAGGAATCCTTCCCAGCTTCCCAAGTTTCCCCTAGTTATAATCCTTTCTCCTCCCACTTCCCATCCAGTTCATCACTCTTCCCTGAAGCTTTCTCTCCACTTTCCTGCTAGGAAGCACAGAGCTATTTGTGAATGGACACACTCACATAAGCAGCAGGCATCTGAGGCACACGAGAAGAATTCTTTTAACAGCATATTCACAGTCAGGCCAAACAAGCTTTGCTCCTAAGCTTGTAAAGCTCTGCAGTGGCTCCTATAGAAGAAGGCTGCTTTTATTCAGTGTTTGCAGTGGTTCTGCTCACCCGCCTCTGAGGAAGCATCACTCATGCACACTGCTCCACTTCAACATCCTGGGCTCCTGCAGACCCATCCTACACCCTTCAGGGTGGCAAGGAGACGGTTTCCAAAAAATTTGTTAAAGAAGGTGACCCCCCTCAAAAGAACATTTATATGAGAGCTTGTGGAGCTGTTATCACAGGCTGCAGATGCTTCAGCTTTTTCTGCAAGTGATTTCTGGGCTGTCGCTTACATGTGCTGTACACAAGAGCAATTGTTGCTGCTGGCACACATCTTCCACACGTAAGGGTTGAGCAGCTCTAGAGCTAGGGCCTGTCTTTCTATCTGTGACCTTCAAACTCAGTTGGGAGTCTGGAAGCAAGCAGAGTGGATTTCCAGTAATCCTGATGCATTCATTAGACTACTGTCCCAAGACCTTGCTTGGAAACAACGGCTGACAGTTTTGCTTGGAGCTACCAGCCATAATTTCAAGTGTTGTCCTTACCAGCCATTTGAGACTTTTAACTTCTCTTCACAAAGTGCATCTGCTCTTCGTTTTTGCACAGTAAGGTCCCTCCACTGGCAGGTTTCGCAGTTAGCCTGACAAAAAGCGTCAATCATATAAATAGCTGCATTCTTTCTGTAAATCTATAGTAATTTGTTGGTAATGATTCATTTCCTACCAAGACTTATCTGTTCTCCAATGTACTACCTTTTTTTTTGGGGGGGGTGGGTGTGTGTGTGAAAGATGTATACTATATTTCAGAAAAATACAGTATTTCAGCACAGCTGTGTAAAGGGCCAGCTGACTTCTGTTTAGCTACTTTTTGCTGAATGCCTTCCCTACAGGAGTGGGTAAGCACAGGAGCAGTTGCCTAGAGAAGTGGTGAACCCTCTTCCCTGGGACACTCCCAAGACCCACCTGAACCCTGAGCAACCAGCTCGAGCCTTGAAGCTGGTCCTTTCGGGTGCAGTAGGCTGCACTCCACAACTTCCTCAGGTACCTTCCAACCCAACTTGTTCTACTGTTTCCATTGTCCTGAATTATTGGTTGAGTGGACAGAGTCAATGGAATCACAGCCTCATTTGCCTTGGAGCATAGCCTGGAAATTAATCTGGAGAGATGGAAAAGTGCATCGGCTTTTTGTAGACAGCTGGCAGGCTACAAAGAGTATATCAGGGAAAATATCCTGATTCTGTTGTTTACCTTTTCAGATTAAATGTAATTTAACATGTTTTTCTATGAACTTCAGGAAAGAATTGGGCTGACTTCAGCTCTCCCTTCAATGTAGCTCACAGCAGGCAACAGCATTACCCTGCTATCACAGTTCTGTACCAAGACAGACTGGAGTACAAATTGTTAGCGTTCTGCCCTGTTCAGACTCCTCAAAAGAGAAAAAAAACACAAACAAAATCACTATTAATATTACATTATCCCTCCTATTTCTTCTTTTAGGGAACAACACAGTCTCTCTAATAGCATGATCAGAGATTTCATATTATTTTAACCCTGAAAACCATTCTGTATGACATCAGTTCTTAATAAAGCTTGCCAGTTCCATTTGTCACAGGAAGCATTACAGAGTTGTTGTTTGAGGGTTTTGAGTGAGATATTATGTGAGTTTTCCTGAACACTGGACGTGGATTCAAACCCTATTTAGATATGAAAAGCAGAGTAACTGGATTCTCCATAGGAAGCGAAAAAATTCTTTGTCAGTTGTGATAATTTCTTTTGTTACTTGAAACGCTTTTCCTAGTTTTTTGTTTGGCTCACCTTTGTTCCTGTGTAAGGCATTTCAGTGCTGTTTAACAAGATAAAAAAAATAATCCAACCAAACAACTTTTTTTTCTGGAAGAAAACCTAGATTAACAGAATTGGTTCTGATATTAGCCAGAAGTATCATTCTTCTGCTGACAACTTGCCCAATACAGAATGACGTTATCATTAGCAGGCATAGCAGCAGCCAAACCCCTCCCTCCACTCCCACATCACACACCAGAGACCCAAAGTGCCAGACAAAGGAAGGAACAAGACAATGCACTCACCCACCACAGGGGAATATGAAGAAGGAAGCAAGCTGGGCAAGGAGCCAGGAAGGAACAAGACAATGCACTCACCCACCACAGGGGAATATGAAGAAGGAAGCAAGCTGGGCAAGGAGCCAAGCTGTGCAAGATAGTAGCAGCCAGGCCATGAGCCCAGTTGAACTGGGCCTCAGAGAAAGCTTTATGCCCTGCCGCCCTGGGAACTCCACTTACCACCAGAGAGTCCTTCCAATAGCCAGACCCCCCCCACAATACATGCACTCTGTAAACAGACCACCCAACCCCACTGCAAGCAGAATCAGCTCCTATAGAGGTGGCTTCTTGCCCCACCCCCAAGTTAATGTGGAAGGCAGGGGCACCTGGTGGTGATCTCCTAATCAGTCCCCACCCAAGTCTAGCCAGAGCCTGGGTGAGAACCAATCAGGAGGGTCTTTCTTGCCTGGCTGTGGACATCATCCATATGCCAACCCTCATTCAGGGCTGGGGGTTTAATCCAAGCATTTCATCTCCTCTATAGGGACAATTGAACTGCCTCTATAGGCAATTCAGTTGCCTTAACATTATTTTCAACTGTCTTATAAGACGTTCTAGAGCATGGGAAACATCTCCACAGGACTGGCAGACATCACATGGGACCCACTGGAGTCCTTTCAGCACATACATGTATTACCTCATTCCACAGACCATTTGTGTTTGAGATGGTCTCACAAGTCATCTAGAACAAGCAACCAACTTGTGTGCTGTCAACACCTTCCACCAGTATTTCTTTCCCAGAGGGGAACTTCTCAAACTTCTTGGAAAACCCCAAACTTCTTGGAACTCCCCAAAGTCCTTGGAACATCCTGCTTGGAGCATTAGTGTCTCACAGGCTGTTCCTTTCGTACCAATACTTCCTTTCTGAAATGAGATAACTGAGAAACTGAATCTCCTGTGCCCCCTGATTTTACCACATGCCAACTGGCAATGTCTTACATCACCTCTGGTCAAAGTTCAGGCCTGGACACAGTATTGGGATGGCACTTGTTTGGATGGATGCCCATCTTTTGGCCAAAGTCGAAGGGAACATGGACTTTCCTGTGCTGTTTAGTAATAATCCTGCCTTCATTTCCAGGTTGTAATAATCCTGCCTTCATTTCCAGGTGTTTTTTTTTTAATTTTATTTTTTTATTTTTATTTTTTATTTTGTTTTGTTTCTGTTTTGTTTTTTCAGGAAATTAAAATATTCTAAAATTACTCAGACCTGCCCTTTCTCTCTGAAATTCACAGTCATTATGTACAACTCATCCTCTACAACAGTACAACATTATATACAATGCATGCCTCTAGATAAAATGCAACATTTACAGCTGAACTTAATGAAAACAGGAACAACTCTGATGTGTAAGTGTGTATCGTTACTCACGTACTGCAGCTTACTTCAGCTAGGAATGCAGGATTTTGAAACACAGGCCACAATTCAGCAGCCTTGTACCTTCTGTAATGTTACTGAAGTAATGATATGGTCTGGTGATACAAAAGCCAAGGTGAAAGCTCATTTCTATCACAACAATTGAACAATTTTATCAAGAGTTTTGACTCGGTCCTCTTTTATCCTCTGGTTTAGGATATACCTGAATTAACAGTAAAGTTATCCCTACTGCATTTTGGCAGTAAACAAAAGTAGCAATACTGAACTACTGTAATTAGTAGGGGGTCCAGTGACTGTGTTGTTGAGCTACTGTAAATCTGGTTTAACTTGAGTTAAACATGTGCACATGTTCCCTAATGATGTCTGAATAGCCAGAGGTTGGCTGAAGGTGCATTAAGCAGAAGAGTCTCAGAGGGCTGTGTCTATACATCATTAAAGGCTTTCACCTGGGAAGCAATCCTAGAAACAGAAAAAGACTAAGGTTTGAATGAGCTTTGGAGATTAGCTGAACCAACGCTGTGCTCAAAGCAGGGTGAGCCTCCTTACTAGATCAGTTTGCTCAGGGGTTCACAGCCAAGTTTTGAAGATCTCCAAGAATGGAAATCAACCACCAGTCCAGCGTGCCCTAGTGCTCAATTCATCTTGTGGGGGATAATTTTTTTCTTCATGCTCAACTGGAGTCTCCGTTGCTGCATCTTCCACCTGTTGCTGTCAGTCCTGTCACTTTGCTGTGAGAAGTGGCTTTGTCTTTTCTATAGCCACCTGCTTTTTATTGGAAGACAGCAATTAGATCTCACCCATCATTTCTTCTCCAGGCTGAACAACCCCATTTCTCTGAGCCCCTCACAGGGCATGGGCTTCAGCGTCCTAACCATGTTGGTGGTCCTTCACTGGTGAACTTTTATATAGTTTATATAGCATATAAGGAAGAAATATGTTCAAAATGAGATTCAGTTTAGCAAGAGAATTACAGGGTAACAAGAAATAATTTTCTGTGGTTTGCTCATACCTTGTTGAATGGCCCAATGAAAACATTGATAACTATATTCAAGGGAAACGAATCAGCAGATGATTTCAAACTGGATTGTCTATTACTTCTTTTGAATCTGCACTCTCTAAATAGTAGTTAATATATCCAAAAAGATGACCTAGCCTTTTAAAAAGATGACGATGTTCATACACATGATGTTGATAAAGAGGTCTCAGGGAGCAGAGAAAGAACAAGACAGAGAGTAAGAAATAAGTTAGACCTAATAAAATAAATTAGTAATCTCCAAATTAGAAATGTGATAAGCTTAATTTAAGGATACCTAGAGAAGTGGCTATGACTATCTCAGAAACCTTAGTAATTGTCTGAAAAACTGAGTTATGGGAATTAGAAAAGAGCAGATGTCTTTGAAAGGCTGAAAGAGAAGATCTGGGAAATAATGGAACAATCAGCTTAACTTCAAGGCTGTCAGCCTGGCACCTTTAACAAGCTCTGAATTATTTTTACCATAACAACAAAAAATATAAATACAGGTAACCTAAGCTGATTTTGCAGCAATTTAAACTCCTTCCTACCCTGTGAAAATTTATTTATATGTGAAAGAATACATATTTTTAAGATGAAGACCACTTCAGATCAGCTGAGTGCAGTAGTCCCTCTACACTTTTAAAAAACCCTACAGATTCAAAGCTAGAAAATTATAGGATATAGAAGCATATATAAAAAATAAGTTTACTATAAACACCACAAGGTCTGTGCCTATGTAAATGACAGGTTTAAAAATAGATAACTGACTGAGACTGGAAAACTCAAGGTGGTGTTAAAATGTCCATAGGAGCAATTAAAGTTGCACTAGAGAAGTAGCGATGTTCAACCATATTGGAGAGTAGAGGAGTTGGTTTCTTTTTGTCCTTGTAAACAGCCATTCAGGAAGAAGGTGTTGACTCATAATTTCTGTGGATTCATGCTTACGTTCCTATAAGCACTAAGAAATTATATTGCACAAGATAGAGATTTCTTCAGAAATGGTATCTGATTATGGGTCATTAACACCCAGCTCCACCTCTTATATGTGGGTAGGAAGGTGAAAGCTTAAAGTAGTTCTTTCTATGCAGTTTAGAGAGTTTATTCATCAGTGTGATAGGTTACTTGTCACAGACAGACTTGTTTGCATTCTAAGGGCCTTACACTAAATGGTGCATATACTCTGGTCACCCTCTCTCTTAACAACAGACCAAACCGACGAACGCACATTATCATCCATTCACTCATCCTTGTTATCCTTTTGGTTAATGATTTTTTTTTTTTTTTTAGGAGGGGAAAGAAGTTGGTTCTATTCAACCCCCCTCAGGATCAGAAACTCCCGCTACCTAAAATCTTAACCTTCAGGTTTAAGAGGCTTCAAGGTGAGGTGGACAGCCCCCCTCACAAATCCAGACAGGACCTCAGGCAGGGGGAGAAGCAGTTTGCATTGCTGTTTCATTAGTGCTTTGAGACTGTCCCCAAAAGCAGATCCATTATACACCAACCCAGACAGCAAGACTCAAAGCACTTAAATGCTCTTTGCCTGCAGGATGTGTTGGCACTGGATGAAGTTGAGAGGCCCTTGACTGTTCCTTATTTTACCATGATGAAGTAACGTTCTTTGGCTCCATTCTGTGCTGAAGGCAGAGCTGAGAAACATTTTCTGCCTTCATAGTACATATTTCTAGAACAATTTTTTGGTCCACTGAGTGGAGATCATGAGGCACTCTCATGAGTTCCAGTCCATTTCTGCATTGAGGTACGTATTTGAGTTAGAAAAGAAGGCATGTAGCTTTGCATTAAAGATTATTCACATTAAATATTTTTTAAAATAATAATTCAAAGTAATTTATAGCATCATCATGAGTGTGTGTCCAAATCCCGTGTCAGGAAAGGTTTCAACATGATCCCAAGAGCAAGATCAAGACACAAACGAGGTCAAATGCCGTATACGCAACAGAGCTTTTATTACAAAAAGAAAAAAACAGTAGAATATAGTAGCGATAGGACGGAGTGAAAACAAAAGGCAGAAATCAAGCAAGTGGTCAGCAGAGAATGGCCAGAGCAGTGACCACCACTGGCCTGCGGGTGCCGTCTGGCTGGAGCCATCTCAGCCTCGGGGGCGGGCGGTGGAGCAGGCCGGAGAGCCGTGAGAAGACGCGCCCGCGGCGAGAAGGTGCGGAGAGG
>NW_008630433.1:7791-18383 GCF_000691845.1 Merops nubicus
GGCACCGGGACTGTCCCGTGTGGACGCCCACTCTGCACCTCCCCGGCCGGGAGGGACAGGCCAGTGGTGTGCCTGGAGCTTTTGGCACAGCCCCTGACTCACACACGTGCTCAGCTCCTGACAACGTGGTCTGTGCCCAGACAGGCTCTGCCCAGCTCACACAGCTCTTCCACAGGTAGTCCTCCATCCAAGGCTGTCTTTGAGACAGACACTCCATGGTTTAGTCCCTCACAGTATGTCACCACATAAAAAGCCCGTAACCTACAATTACTGAAAACTCTTTGCATTTTGTTTTACATTTTTTGTATTTAAGAGAACTTTGCACAAATACTTGCACAAAATTTCCTCTTGTTCAGTAAATCACCACATTCTGCAGAGCTGCATAGATTTTTTTTTCAAGAGTAAAACAAATTCTAAAAATCAGAGTATGATGTTACAAGGCATGGAAAACCACCAAGAATATTGTGCAGAAAATGCCATTGCCAGAGGTCAATGTTCCAATAGGAGACAGGGGAGTCCTATAAAAAACTTTATTCGAATAAAGGGAGAGTCCACGGGCATATCCCGGTGGGGTCTCTCAGTTTGGGTGGGGGACACAGCCCCCTTTTTATCCTGATTTCTCAGCCGTAAATTTCCCTCCTCCTTTCCCCATTGGCTGAGGTACTCAGAGCATACAGACTGCCCTGTACGCCTACTACATATCCCCCTTCACATGTACCCCCCCTTCACATCAGGTGTCACATTTGTCATTAACTTCACTTTATGCCTCTCCCCTGGGAGGAGAAGTTACTGTGTATGAGTTTATTAAGCATGTGTGCTAATTCCCCAAATTTAGCAAAACTGCCAATAGGTGGCAATAGGTTTTTACCCTTGTTTTCTACAGATGAAGCATCTCACACCCTTCTGCGAAGCTGCTATGCTCTACCTGCAAGCTCTGTCTTCGTTAGATAAAGCCCCTCCCTCTTGCAAAGCTGCTATACTATGCCTGCATATTGCATTAAGACATATATATTGCAGTTAAAACAATTACAAAAGTCCTCTCCATCTTTTAAACTATCATTTGTAAAGACACACCTATCTTTTTTCCAATAAATATTATAGAATAAATACAGCAGCATCAACTTTGTGTAGTTTAAAAGTCATGAAGTATCCAGGGGTTTGAGGGTAGTGATTATTCCCTTCTACTTGTTGCTTGTCAGGCTGTCTGCAGTACAGTCACAGTACTGCCTTTGTCCATTGTAGGTTCCCCACTGAAAGATGTGCTGACAAACTGGATAGGCACACCGAGATGGTTAGGAGGCCACAGTGTATGACAGAAGAAGAGAGGAGCAAGCAGGTTTTGTGTAGCCTAAAGACTGTTAAGGTGGTTTCAGCTGCTTTCTACACTGCAACATTTGGTTGTAGAGAAACTGGAACCAAACTTTTCTCAAGGGTGCATAGTGATAGGACAAGAGGCAATAGGCAGAAGCTGCAACAGGGAAAATGCCAACAGGACATACAGAAAAACTTCTTCCTAGCTAACCAGGGAGAGGTCCCAGCTGACTGGAGGTGTTGCGATTTAGACCCAGCCAGGAGCCGAGCACCGCATTGCTACCTGCTCACTGTGCCCATGGTCCTCCTGGTGGAATGGCAATAGGGGGAAAAAATGCAAAATCCCAGGGGTTGAGATATGGAGAATTTAATAGAACACCACAAGAAAAGAAACATCAATTATAGTAGTGAAACAATATATGAAGTGAATTATATAGAATGCACCAGCACCTGGAGCTGCACCAACAATGCAGTGCCAGGGACCTCACACTCTGCCTATCTATCCCCCACCCTTCTGTAGTGGACATGTCAGTATGGTATAGAATATCCCATTAGCAGGTTCTGTTGTCTATCCTGGCTGTGGCCCCCTCACAGCTTCTTCTTTCAACTTATCAATCTCTACCTGAAAGGAAATTGTAGAGAAGTGGGGGTGTCAGTCTGTTCTCCCAAACACCAAGTGATAGGATAGGAGGAAATGGCCTCAAGTTGCACTAGGGGAGGTTTAGAGTAGATATTAGCAAAAATTTCTCCATGGAAAGGGCTGAACTCTCATAGATTGAGATATACCGTGTTGCTGTGGGTCATGCCATCTCTGGAGTGGCTCCCCTCAACAACTGACCAAGACAGATCTGGACAAAGCATGGATCAAACCAGCTAACATTCAAAACAGGGGTTTGGACTAGGTGACCTCCAATAGCCCCTTCCAACCTCAATCCTGTGTTTGTGATCTTTATAATCAGAAAAATTCTTTCATCAAAAAACAATACTGAGGTTTAAGAAACACAGAGCACCAAATTAATAGTAAATACAACCACATGCTTGATACAAGGGTCAGTGGTAGGTGTGGAAAATCCACCTGGGGTGACAGAGATGGGGACATCTGGGAGCACTGCTGCAGCTCAGGGGTACAACACAGTGCCACAACACCCTTGGTCCCTCCAAAGCAGGCCTCATGGGGGCTGCAGGTCCCCTCAGGCCATGTCCTGACTGGCCTACCCCAACACCAGCTGCAAAGCCGAGCAGCAGAAACATGTGTTGCTACCAGCCCAGTGGCCAACTTGATAGGGCATTTGTTGTTGGGAATAACAGGCCTGCTGTTGTATCCACGCCACTTGGCTGGGGGTTGTTTACAAGATTTGCCCTGGAGAGGCACAGGGCTGGACGGGGTGCCCAGCCTGGCTCAGCAGCAACACAGCACGAGCACACTGCCACTTGTTATGCCAAGTAGTTTTCCTGCTGGAAGAAATACAGATTTCCCCTTGCTGCAGTCTCAGATTGGGGTTGTTACAGGAACTAAACTTTCTTTTACTGCTAGGTCTAAATTATAAACCTATAGGCATGAATTTTTCAAGGGGCCTGTATACTTTCAGAAGTCACATTGACTTTTAATAGGATTCATATATTTAATAAAAAAGTCAGCCCAGTGGCTCTAGATTATAGAATATTAGTATTGCAGGGAACTAAAAGAAAATTCTAACAAACTTCCCAAGCAATGACTAACAAGAAATACTGAAGAAAAAAAAACTGCAAAGGAGTATCCCTTGTGGTGTTTTCCCTTCTTTTCTTCCTAGGTGTTTTCAGCCAACAGATTATTTTCTGAAAGCTCCAGCAGCTCCTCCTGAGGGCATCTCTAAGCAGAACAGACTATTTAGATGCAGAAAATTTTTTCTTGTTTCCCCTGTGTCACATAAAACCCGCATCTACAGTCCTGTGTTTCTGAAATACAGCAATATTAACCAGAGAAATCTCACAACATTTAATAGGGACTGCTTACGAGGATGGTCTTAATTTGTGAACTTCAAACCCAGTAATTTTTAAGACTTTCACATTTTTCAACTTAACACAATCGTGTATCACTTCTTTTTCATCTTCCTTTTAAATTATTTGCAGCAACTCAATCTCCAAAGCACCAAATCAGAGAGGTTCATCTACCTGATCATAAGAGCTGCAGCAGCACATATCTTAGCAGAGACAGACAAGCAGGACACACCCCACTACATCAGGCTACCAGTCTGGGAAGCTAAAACAGTGTTTTCAGCTACCACCTAGAGTTTTGGACATCTTTCTTTTAGTCAATCAAGGCAAGAGGAAGTGGGACAGAGCAACTGGTATAAGTAAACTCACAGTACTTCAAAAAAAGGCAGTCTATTTTTTTTTAAAAATATGTCGTAAAACTGCTGATCAGCACAAGAAAATCAGACTCCCCATTTTTTGGCTGAAATATGGCACTCACACTTGACAGGAAAAAAAAAAAAACAAACCAAACAACAAAACCAAAACACCAGACAGAACACCAAACCTCCAAGAAGCCGACAGCAAAGCAAATTTCATACATAATGCAGGAAAATGGGACTACTCAAAGGATTTTAAATGATGCAAATGTGGGCTCTTATTCTATTACAAGTCTAACTTATAACCAATTTCAGTCAGCTTATGATCCAAGAAGCTACTTTTCTTTAACTCACAGATAAAAGCTTTCTACTTTCATTTCAGTCTGACAGTGCTAAGCTCAGTCAAAAAAGAGGACTGTTCATTTTCAGTGCAGTTAGCTGATTTAATTGTCTGGATTATCTGTATTAACAAGTATTCTTATCATCTTAACTCACCATAAACTTCTATCCTTAACAGAGTCACTGACTAAAACGAAGCTTAAACTGCTGCTCAGGGACATTAGCGGATACAGTAACAGCAGGCATAATACAAAACAGTCTCTGGTTTCTTCATGTAAGTTTTAACACTTGATCTGATAATTTCTGATGATTAGAGCATAAAAACATTAGATGGATTTAAATCAGTCATCCTCACAGCTGAGTTCTGCAGACTGTGATGAAGACTTACAAGTGACATTGGTCTTCCACCCTTCTCCAATTTCAAATGCTTATATTCAAAAGTCAGAATAAATGCAAAGATATGAAAACCAACATTAAGGTTCATGCCTGAAGTTTCAAGTTGCTATAATTATTTTCCTCATATACTTTTAGGAATTAAAAATTACACTTTGCAATTCAAAAGAAAAATTCTGCTATGCTGCTCTCCAGCCCAAGGAACTGCCAAAAAAAGCACCCCTCCAGTCACAGCCCCTGATTCAAAGAACAAACTCAAACCATAGCAAAACACAAGGGCAAGAACAGATTTTTTTTTTTTTTTTATTAACCTATTTTATGGACTCTCAAGAGGAAAATTAGTCCTGCCAACGGTTCTTCACTGTATGAGACTAGTATCTCATCACAGGACATGGCATTATTTCACTTTTACATCTCTCCCTCAAGAATACTCCCTTTGATGAAGTAGTTCAAGGACAGGCATCAGAAAGTCTGTTATAGCAAGGTACAGCAAATGGATCCAAGCCACGTTAAGACTTCCTCAGTAAAAATACAGGGTAAAACTCAGTTTGACGAGCAACATAAATATGTGCATCATCATGGACTCAGTAGAGGACAATACCTTGTACTACTGGTCACCTTCCTTTCAGGTCCACTTTATATAAGTGCCAAGAGTATTGCTACCACTAAGCCACAAAAGATGGAATTTATATTTTAAGTTGAGGTAGCCAACTAATTTTTTTTTTTTTAACATCAAATTAAGTAAATTACCCTTTTGGACCTAAATAACCTCTTTTAGCTTCTACTATAGAACAATATATATACTGTCATACTTTAAAAAAACTATTATTTCAGTTATAAACAAATATCTTGCAAAAATTAGAGATGCCTCCCAGTTGAAGAAATGACAGAGAGAAAGATGACCACAGTAGACTTGAAGGACAGCCACAGACCCTTAAACAGGAAGATTTCAAGGTATGAGTTTCAGGCACACTCAGCATACCTGATGATCTAAGTTAATAATGTTGACTAGCTGTGCCTGTCAAGCAGTTCATCACTCTCAAGAATAATCTCAGACACCAGTCTCTGGCAAAATGCATTCTGCATTTTTTTTCCACGATGTTGTGCATGTTTTTATTTTGAATAAATGTTAGCCAAGTTCTTAGCTATCCTATACATGCACTTGTATGCATACTTGCACCGATTCCCTAGTCCATTAAAGAACCTGCATAAGTAATTAGATAGGGTGCTAGGCAGGGAAAGCAATCTTAAAGAGAAAGTGTTTTTGTAGAACTCATCTGTTTTGAATGTAACCCCATTTTTTTTCTTCTGAAGGAATTATTGATCAGCATACAGGCAGTTCATTTGTACTTAACATGATTCCATTTCAAATATGGGCCCTAACTTTAGTGGTGCATGGTCCATTGCTAGCAACAGACATGCAAACCAACCAGTAACACGGATCTTAAAATGGTAAAAAGAAGGCAGACTTGAAGAGAAATTTCTTTATAATTTTCATTTAAAAAATAAAATAGGTCGCAACTTTAAAAGAGGAACATCCCATTCCAGCCGAAATATTAAAAGATGCTTCCATGCTAAAAGCAAATGTGACCCTCATAGAAGCTGCTAAGTAATAAAGAAAGAAGCCTACTCTTTAACATTACTCCTATCCGTGTCTTTGCTTTCCTGGCTTCCATGACTGTTGGCACTTTTACTAGATTGATCTAAATCCTCAACTTTATTCTCTATTTCCATAGCACTGCTTTCCACAGGACTGTGGGAAGATTCTTCATCTATTTCTGCTTCCATTTTTATGACTAAATCATGTTCTTTATCTTCCACATCCATTCCTTCCTCTGTTTGTGCCAGCCTATGTTGAACTTCTTCCTCCATTTTAGTTTCCTCCTCTTTCCTCTTTGCTTTAAAGACTTCAACTCCCATCATCCTCAGGTAATGAAGTCTCTCATTCTTGGGCACAAAGGCACGGAGCGATGTCTTTCCTTGCCAACCACACAGCACTATAGGACACTGAAGATCAGGTTTTCTAGAAACAAGCAGTTACATTGGGTCAGCTATAAGAAAGGATATCATAAAAACTTAATTTTACAGCCACTCTCTGATAAGTAATTGCACAACCTTTAATACTGAATGCATTTTATAACTATTTTTAGAAGACACAGTGCATTGGTATCTAAAGAGATATCTGGCTTGCCTGCAAGCAAGGAAAAAAAAAAAGGTTCAATGCTATTAAATTTCTGCAACAGGCAAAATAATTTTCTGGATCTGGTTTCAGAACAAATAAAAGCAAGACAGAAGTAGTTTACATTGAAAAAGTTCACAATAGCTTCTAATACTACTTTGTCAACTAAAATGAACAATGAAAAAGTTTAACCTCTTCTACTTTACATGCTGGACTTCATAGGGAAACAAATCACATGCAGTGATACTATGGACCTCTGGCAGGCTTACTAGCTCTACTTTATCATGCTAAATCCTACAACTGCTTTAAGAATACAGAGGCAAGATACCCTCGTTCCCTGTTAATATTCTTTGTATCCTCCCTGGCTTCACTGTGGACCTCACTGCATCTCTGTGCCTCCATTTCTCGTTTTGCTGAGTGAAAATAAACCCTTGTTAAAGTTCTAAAACTGTGTAAAAGGCAAGCAACACATCTACTTACTCAGGGTCTGGGTCATACTTCAAAATGATACTTCCCATCGCTACAGGGAAGGGAGGTGGGAGGAACAAAAACAAAACAGATGTGTTACTTGGTATAATGTTAAAATGGCTGTAACTGGAAAATGTTCAGGAAAACAAGGTTTTAGACAGCCACAGAGCTCAAGATGGTAAGCACTCACCTGTATCAGTAAACTATAGACAATACTATTTTTTTTTCTTTTTTAGACCAAAGTATTTATACAGTTACAAAAGCAATTGCCAACCCTGCCCCCTTCCCAAACATCAAAAAAATTAAAACACAAAACAACACAGTGGATTAATTTGCTCAGTGAATCAAGCAAGGAACTTTTACTTAAGTAAAATGATCCTAAGAGTATGCCAGCCTTCAGCAAAACTGCTCTTCCCACTTAGTCTTATTGCACACTGAAGGACAGGGACCAGTGATGATTTGAAAACAACAAACAAGAGACTGAAAAAAAAAGCAGTCTTCATTTCTTCAAGCATCCAGCATAGTGGTAATAAGAATTTAATGAGTAAACATTGCTCCCCACAGCTAAGAAAATCAAATCTAAGTAACTATATTTGATACATAAAATTATGCAAACAATTGCAGATGACAAGCAGCTTCAGCTGGAGCACTAACTAGCAATAAAGATCACTAGTGTATAAAATATCAGATGAGCAAGGATTTTATAAGTGCTGCCTCACAGCACTGCTTCACAGAAGTCACAGGTTTGGCAACTCCTCTGTCTTCTTTAGTTCATAAGCCTTAAAGGCTGTGACCAGAAAGGACTACAGCTTCTTGGAGCACACTGTTTCATTAATGCTTATTTACCTAATTAACAAGTATATTTAAGAAATTTAGTCAAATTTTTTAGCAAACAGCTTGTGACAGGATTTTCAATCTTCCATGTACTGTACAATAGCACAAATTAGAAGGCTTACCCATGTCTTTGACTTTCTTCTGTGTTTCACTGCTAAATTTACTTAAGAATGGATTTTCCTGGGATAGCAGAATTTTAACATCTTCTATGCAGACATTTATAATCCTTGCATGAATGAATGGGTACAAAGTATAAATTCCCTGTTTAATAATAAATAAACATAATTATTTCAAAGTTAAATCTCTGCTTTCTGAAGGAAGAATGTTAAAAACATTATGTCCTTTAGCTACTACCAGAAAATAATTTTCACATTTTAAACCATACTGAAAAATACAAACTGTCACTAATCTGATAAAGTTAATGCCAGCTGTGTGCTACAGGCTCTAGAGGAAACCAAAGTATCTCCTTTGAAAATACAATGCTATATAATTACCTCTTGTGCTAGTCTGAATGCACATCCAAACTGTTCACCATCGCTGTTGCGAGACCAAACTTTTATCCCCGTGTTAATAACCTGCAAACAGCAAAGCCAATAAGCATCACTAAGGATTATAAATCCTAAATTACCAGTCTGAACTTTGTTTTTCAACTGTTTGACTAAAAAGGAAGAAAAGGAATAATTCTTCTGTAACATTTATTCATTTCCACTGGTTGTTAAATGCAATTCAAGTGAAAATTAATTCAAGGGGAGAAGGAATTCCCACTATCAAAACATAGTTCTGTCTCAACATAAATGCCTTCTACTCCTTTCCATGCTGAAAGCTGAACACTGGGAGGAAGTAGCAGCCTTAAAATGAGGGCAATGAAATATTAAGTTCTAATTTTAATTTTAGTTTGAGTAAGAATTTTCTGGGCTATTCTGGCAAAGTCAACCAAGGACAAGATTTTAAAAAACGCACAAGTGCTTAATATTAGGACATTATATCCTTTGTGGTATCCAAAGTCTCACTCCTTAAGAGATTGCACCAGTTTCTTAAATTTTTTTTCAGTTATGTAGCCATATGTGGGATAAAAGGATAACTATTTATCCATCTCAAAGATCTGTTGCAAAGATGTAATAAATATGCTTGGAAATTTTCAGGATTTGACTGGACAACACCCTGAACTCTGATCTAGCTTTGAAGTTACCTCTACTTGGTGCAGGAAGGAAGCTGAACTACATGACCTCATTCTAACTTTAAATTATTCAATTACTTTTAAGGGAAATCTTTAAAGTTTGCAAGACGTTTTGCATGGGGAGTCATAAAGAAATGATTCTTCCCTGTAATTCACAAAAAAACTTAATCCCATTATTTTGCAGTTTAACAATTTTTTTGGTAGGCTTTCAAAGCTCTTAACACTGTTATAATTAAAGGGATTATGTATAAATACAACAGCATCAGTGTAAACTTCTGAAGGTACCTGAAGACCGCAAAAATGCTGGTACACACACAGCAGTTATATATTCCTTCCCTCCACTTTTAAATTCCCTGCCATCTCCCAAAATATATAATGATCTTCATCTTGGAGGCTAATCTCTCACAGACAACCCTTCATCTCTTAAACAGAGGAGGGAAAGTGGAAAAACATTGAAACTGAAAGAAAAAGGCCTATCAGAGGGCTAATCCTCCATATAAACAAGCTCAGCAATAAGGTTCAAGGAGACATCCACTCAAGTTGATAAATTACATGGTGAAAACCTGAAGAGATGAACCATACCTTCATCTTCTCACTGTTGTTCAGAAGCACATTCCTTAGCTCCTTAGAAACCATGTACAGCTGTCTCTTCTTTCCTTCTTTAGTTCGAGTTAGTAAATTCATCTTGGGAAATGATGGATCCAAGGCATAAAACTTCCTGTGACCGTAACACTTGTTTTGATTAAATGAACAGTGAAATTACATACTCAAAATGCATGGGTTAGCCCATTTCCTCAAGTGATCTCTGCAAACACTTAACACTCTGGCTCCAGAAGATGAAGATCAGACTTTTTAAAAGGCATGACATCAAAAAGGACATGCTGTCATAGACACTAAGACACACTTGAAGACTTCCAGTGCAAACTATGTGGACTATTTTCATTTAAGAAGAGTTTAAATGTTGAGGAGGGGCACCTGGTGCAAAGTTAGGCAAAAAGTTATGTGCAACCAACTAGACCCATGTTTTGTGATGACTACTAATATTCCTAAACTACTAGGAACCTTACTGCCAAAACAAACATTTTTTTTTCTTACTGGATAGGAAGGAACACTGGATCATCTTCAGGGAGAAACACAAAAGGGTCTTCTTTAAAACCAAATAACTTCATTTTTTTAGATGGTGGTGGTCTAAAAAAAAAAAACAAACACCATTGCATTGTCAATTTTAATAAAAGAACTGAATATGCTGAATTTTAACCCACATACATTTAGTCAACACTTGCTTATGATAATGACAGTATGTAGTATGACAAAGAATACTGACATTTTCCTGTGCTTCACTAAGACAACACTATCCATTATTTAACTTCTTAAAATCATAGAATCACAAAATGTTAAGGGTTGGAAGAGACCTCTGGAGATCATCAAGTTCAACCCCCCTGCCAGAGCAGGACCTTCCTGTGCTCCAGCTTGTATCCATTGCCTCTTGTCCTGTCACAGGGCATAAATGTTTCTTCTTGACACCCACCCCTGCTATATTTATACACGTTAATTAGATCCC
>NW_008630434.1:0-7657 GCF_000691845.1 Merops nubicus
CACGCCGATACCTCTGTCAGCCCGAGTGCCAGGAGCGCGGTAAACCCAGGCTTCGCCAGGCTGCCGAGCGGTCCGGCCCCTGCGGCCTGCGGGCGCAGAAGACGACGTGAACCGCCGAGGTCTGAGTTCCCCGGCATCGTGGAACCGCACTCTACTTACTGGCGCGGACAAGTGGTGGTCCGTCAGCGCCTGCACCCTTGGAAGGTGTGCCTTCCGAGGCCACCTCCTAAGCTGTGTTGCAAAGGAAAGTTGATGGAGTATCGCTAAAACAGTAGAAGACGTCAAGATGCCCGTGTCACTTTGACTATACCCATTAATTACAGCCTGTAACTGTATCATCATATCCCGGTTCCTCCCTCAGAACCCCTGGCCCAGACTTTAATCCCAAGTATGTACTTGAGACAATAATACTCAGCTGTTTGGTTTTGGTTTGTTTTTTTTTTTTTTCCCTGGAAAAACACTGTCACCTCCATGGACACCGGTCAGGTCCCACAGTAACAAAAGTCTTGTGGCAGTTCAGTGCAGTTGATGCCTGCTCATTGGAGAAAAGGGTGGGTTTGTTTTTTTCTTTTTTTTTTTTTAAAGACCTGATAGAAATCAATGATGAAAATTATTTTAACCGCAAAAAGACATGATTGTAAAGATTGGTAAATACCTCTAATGCCCTGGTGTGCTACGGATATTTTGGAACTGGTGTCTCAAGCCAATAGTGTCTGTTCCAGTTATCTTTTACAGAACAACGGAGAGCTTGTTGTCATTTACTCTTAACTGTTGTCTTTTATTTGGATAATATTGGAAAGCACCAGGCATGTCTGCAGCACTTCTGAAATGAAACATTGCTTTAAAAAAATAACTTCTGAAAGAACTAACGCTCATCATGAAAGCGAGTCTGCACAGTTTCTCCCCAGATATTCACATTCATGGCCGCAAAACCTACCACTTGTCACATGATTAGATGTTGTTAATAAAAGGGCTGCATTAGTGGCAGCAGCTCCACATTAAGTTACATTATTTCTAAGTCATCGGGCTGTATCTGTAATTCTTAACCTTTGATCTTCAGGTGTGAGGTCTACACTGAACAATACACTGATAAGTAGCCCTGTGGGTGACAGTTTGATGGGATCCAGGAGGAATAAACTGAATATTCAAAGCCATCTACTAATTACTTCCTGGTATGACTGCACAGAAATTTCAAACACAAACCAGTGGCAGGCACGTGACAGCAGATCAGCAGGATGTGGCAGATGCATTCTTATTGATTTATACTGAGATGCAAGCACAAATTAAGTGTTTGGTGTTTGTGGCACAACAAGCAGAAGAGGGAGTTGTAAGTGAATGTAGTCAACCTCAGTCTTCCCAGCTGAGATCTGTGGTGTGTCTGAGAAATGGATGTTGCTTTCTTCAAGTAACAAGCCTGGTAAAGTCACTTTAGACTTCATCATCAGATCCAAGAGGTTACCAATTTCTTTAAAGAAAACACGTCTTGGATTTCTTTGGCTGTACAAGGAGAAATTCAGCTGTTTGGGTTCAGGAAGTGTGGTGGCAAGGCTGGATTTTACCCTTTGAGCTGTAAGCAAGGAGTTGCCCTCCGTGTCCCTCTCTGCTGTAGCATGATGTTGGGAAATGGTGTGAAAGGGTCAGGTCTGCGGCTGAGCTGGGCTGAGTTGAGCTGGGTTGAGCTGAGCCCAGTGGAGCTGTGGGAACGCTCAGTTCAACTGTGTTACAAATCTGCGTGTTAATAACTGGGCTACAATACTTACACAATAGTTGAGGCATCCGTTTAAGTTGTTAGCCTTGGAAAGGGCCCCAGGAGCCGTCCAGTCTGGTTTCTTCTGAATGAAAGCAACCGTATTATTTTATCTCTCAGCGCTGTGTTCTCGCGCCCCGAATTGGATGGAGCAGTGAGCAAACAGCACGTTTGGTGGCAGAGGCAGCACGGCCTATCTGAGACTATTTGTTCCGTTGCTTTTATGGTGGTGACCTCTGTTCTGATCAAATAATTGCTCCTTCTAATCTTGAAGTGTAGAGCAACTAATTTTCCTCCAGATTTATACCTGCTCTCCCTACCACCCTTACAAGTTTGAGCATTTTGTGAGCAAAACTGCAGTAGAGCTTTAGAGAAGCTTAGTGGTAGATTCGTTTGGTGTAGAAGCTTTGGTTTTGTCATGGGCAAAAGCTTCTGAGGAAAGTCAGCCCTCAATCTTCAGATGGTTTGAATGAGAGAACTCCTTGGGAAGGCCTGAAACTTTCCAGGTTGTGCTTTATGTTTTAGAAACCCAAAATAAAACCTTCTTAATACCATCATCATCATCAAGGTGGGCTTATAACAAAAGAGTAATTGAGATAGTATTTTTTTTTGTATCCTGGTTTCCATATGGTATCAGGACCCAAATGTGTGTTTTCCATTCATGTAATCCATTCAAGGTAATGGATTACATAACAACAGAAATTCAGTATAGGCCCTATTCAGGCAATTCACACCTAAAAATAGATATCTTTTGGTTAACTTTGGACATTTGGGTTTATTGCTCGCATAAAGCTGCAGAAAATTTTGAGAAAAATAAAAATCTCTCATTATCCATTTGATCTTTGACTGCCACTTCAGCATTTATTTAACGCCCAGTTATTGATCACTCACCAAACACTATGAACAGCAGGGAAACCTGAGCTTTGAAATCAAGGAATGCTTTCACGAACTGTCTTGTGTGTGCCAAATTCTCTTAAAAGTTCTATGAGATGAGTCACATTTTCACACCTATGTTGTGTTGTAATTATCCTCACAGCTCCACTTTCAGTTTCCTTTATAACTGCAGGAAGCAGTAGCATCATCAAGGGTGGGAAGCAGGGATCATGGGTTTTGTTTGCAATGAGAACTAATGCAGGGGCTGCAAAAATTTATTCCTAGTTGGAGTTGTAGTGACCCCTCCACACACACACAGATGTAAGGTGTGTAATTTCACATGCCATAAGTCTGACTTTAGCCTCCACCCACCCTTCTGCCCTGATTTTAGATGTGCACCTCCTCCCCCCTGGTTTGTACGCGTGTCAGCGAGCTCAGCCCAGCTGTGCTCCGTGCCAGGCTGGCCAGCACTCCTAAACACTCTGCTCACACCCAGCTTAGATTTCTCCAGTATTTTTTCACGCTAGGAGCTGCTGAACAATGATCAGAACTTCTTAAATTATCATTTGAGGGATGGAGAGAAAAAAAAGGTGGAAGGAAGTGTCTCATTCTTGATGTGCAAAGATTAAAAGATCTAGCTTTTGGATAACTTATGTTTTAAATGCAATGAAATGGCACTCCTGAACCACTGAAACCATTGTCTTTTGGAGACAGGGTGAATGTATTTTCTTTCTGTATTTGTCTTTGTGAAAACTTCCTGACATTTTAACCCAAACTGAGGAGTGCTGCCACTGCCCCAAGGCTGCCTTTTCCCATTCTCTCACTCTAGCAGATCCAGTATCGAATTTTCTTTCTGTGACTACAGTCAGCTGCGTTTCTGAAAGTGCTAAGGAGCGACTGCATCCTAGAAGGGATGAATGCTGTCAGCCTGAAGCCACCTCACACACACACCCCACACCCCATGTTTTTGTCTATTCCTGTCAAGACTGAATAGATGTGGCTTTAATATTGGTCACAACAGAAGGAATACAGGAGGAGCACAGAGTTTGTGCGTCTCCACATCAGATGATTATCCAAATGAGCTATGTAATTAATCAGAAAACCAAATCACACCATCTTCACTGGTTATAACATGAGGGAACTCATTGGTTATCTTCAATGCATACACTTTTGTGGCTGTTGCAGCTTCTGTATGTACTGCAGAGGTGTTATTCATCTCATTCTGGGAAAGGTGAACCGCAAATGATTGTACGACTTGAAGACAAGTACCAAAAGAATGTGCTCACTGTGCCACCTTGATGCACTGCAGTGTCTCCAAAACCGAGCAGAAGACCCATCTAAAATGGGAGACAAGATACACTACAATTAGACCATCTTTAGTTATTTTAAAAAGAAATAACAAAATTGAAGTTGTGCAGCAATTAGTAACTACTGACTAAGTCAAAGAGAGAAGGAAGGAAAAGAACATAAATGTCTCTACATTCAGAGAAGTACACTTTCCTGTGATAGATATTTTAAGTTTTATCTAAAATGCTCTGGTTTAATAACTGTAAATTACATGTAGAAAGAAGGAGTAAAAATTGGCTTTATGCAGCCGTGACATTTACTTTCAATTATATTTCTTTAATATCTGTGTTTCTATATTACAGCAAGTTTCCTGTGAACACCTCCCTTGCTGTGACCATGTGAGAAAAGAAAATGAAGAAAAGGTGGACAGATGCAGAGCAGAACGAGGGCAGTGCTGGCCTGGAAGAGCTGCCCAGAGGTACAGCAGCCCTGCTCAGCGAGGGACGGCACCTCTGGGCATGCAGAAGGTAAAGCATTTACATCAGTGCTAAAACTCAGATGCGCCCCCGATGAAGGCCTGCGTGAGGTTGGTTCTTGCCTACTTTTGGCATGATAAGCCAGGCAGTTCTGCTGTTGGCTATGCTTAGCCATCATCACTGTCAGGTTGAAATACATACATATCTTGAAAATCATTTGTATTCCATCTCAGATATCAACAATACACATTCTAATATTTGCCCTTAAACCTTAATAGAACATCATGCCAGCTTTGACCGCTTCCTCATGGTGAGGGTTGGGAAACTAAAAAGAAGTCCAGAAAGCAAAACCTTTGAAAGATTGGTTCACTGAAGAAATACGCAACTGCTCTACTAAAATAGAAAAAGCTCTGTTGCACTTTTAAGCCTTTGCTGACAAAGACTAAGCTCTTCCTTTCTTCTTCATGATGTCATCACTAGAAGCGATCACCTGAGTCTCAAGGAGTGTTGCCAATCGCATTCATCCACGCACAAGACATCAAAGTCCAGGGTGGTGTTTGGACCTGGGGCATCTGTTGAGGGGCCAGTAGGAGTGCTGGTGGCTTCCAATGGCACAGGATAGTTCTGGGCTGGGTCTGGATGCAATGGTGTCTACCAGCATGCTTGGAGCTTGCTCCAATAGTTTAGTGGGACTTACTGCTGCTTCTGCTGTGTTTTACAAACTAGTTGCTATTCTATACCCTCCTCTGTAGTCCTAGTACTAAACAGTGTTTTGAACTTGAAATTCTGAAGTGATGATAAACTGACACTTGACCTAAAGTGGCAAGCTAGAAAGGTGTTCAGTCTGTAATATAGTACTTTGGGAGCCTGTATCTTATTTAAGAAATAGCTTAAGCACTTGGAACCCTAAAACTAATTACTGCTCAGTGAGACTTACATTTTTACATGCATAAATGGTTTTTGTAAGTAGGTTTCATGTTCCATATTTGCTTCATATGCTTTCAAAATATTTATCCTTTGTGAGTATAACGTTGAAAAATACCCTGGCAAATTGAGGGAAAAAGCACCTGGATGAGAGTCTGGATTTTTTTCTGATTCTATTCAAATGCTGTAGATGATAAAAATAAAAGCAAGATGAAGAAAAGCTTTTGTGTATTTTATGTAATAAATCTGAAAGAGACCTCTGAATCCCAAACTACTCATATTTGAATATCAAAGTTTGCCTGTCAAAGCCATGTTTTGTTGTTTAGGTCGGTTTCTTTAATTACTGACACTGAAGGTAGCATTGACTGTGGGCTACACAAGAATCAGCTAGGAAGTTAAACATTTCTTAAACTCTGTGTTTCACTTGAGTCCTGACAGTTCATAATGATAATTTCTATAGTAACCACTTTTTAAGTAAACAATTGATTAGTTCTGAAATTAGTCGTTCAAATGGCTTCATTTTGTGCTGAGCTGCTGTGAGAACTTAATGCAAGCAACCTTCTGCTGGTATACAGAAAAACAAGGTCCAAGCTGTTGCTATTCTACCTTCATATAAAGTGTGCCTAGAAAATATTTATACATCCAGGCTAGTTTGCCACTGAACACGAAAGGGGCTGAGAATGTCTGTGTAAAACTTCGTAAGACCTCAGTTTCAGGGAAGGCAATGTAAGAAATTTCTTTGATATCTCAAAAAGTTATGTGAAATACAAGAAAGTATTTTTATCAGAGTTCAGATGCTAACTGGAAAAATTGTCTAAAAGCCCTCAATCATCTAAAATAATTTAAAAATCATCTAAAATCTCACCTAACTCCCCAGGATCCGGTGGACCCTCCACTGTTCGAAACAGAACCTTCCCTACCTTGTGTACCGTGTGCTCCTCTATTTACTGGCTCTTGTTATTTTCTGTTTTGTCTTTGCTTCGTTGCAATTCCTTTCAACAACTATATATTACTGATCCCTGATCTCCTGTTTTAAGGGCAGGTTGGCTGGGATAGTTTCTGAGAGCTCAATCCTTCTGTTATTTCAGTTTGTGACAGCAGATGGAGCTAAGAGCTGACAATCCATCTTCATCTGAAACTAGGCAGAATTGAGAGGCCGTGAATGACAAATTCTTACTCTTCCTAACATTCTGGAAATGAAATTTTGCTAAGGCATTTGATTCTTAAAAATATATGTCCTAATTTTTTTTTTTTTTCATTCAGCAACAAATACGAAGTGATTTTTTTGTTTTGTTTTGGGTTTTTTGGGTTTTTTTTGTAATTTATTTCCAACAGGCTACAGAGGGATGTTTTTCTTGCGTGATGTTTACAATGCCATTGACTTAAATGCTAGCTAATTATGAAGTTAGGTGCTGCCTTGAATAGCTTTGTGTCCTAGAATTAGCATCCTTTTCCAGAAGCATTTCATGTATGTGGAAGGAAAAATTCTGGTGGGGTGAATTTTCATTTTGTCACCTGGCATTCTCTTATTTCTTCATTAATTCACGTGAATTCCGTTTGACTTCCAAATGAGGAAGAGCCACTAGACAATACTTGAAAAGAGGGCTGCGGGAAGTGAGCAAACTCCTGAGTGTGTTGCAAGGTAGAGCTTTCTGCCCTCGGGAACATTACGTTTTACTGAGCGTTGAGGTGCAGAAGAGTTTTGTTAGCAGCAGGTGGCATACTTCTCCCACCTGAGGACTTGGGAAAGGCTTGCACATGTTAGTCAAGGCTAGTCCTTATCGCGTGCTGGTACCTGTTTACTCCGGGACACGCAGTAGCTTTCTCTGCTCTCTTTTAGGAAAGGATAAGGCTTGAACATAGTTCTAGAATAATCTTAATAGAGCCTGAGGCAGACCTGCTTTTTACTGTCCGTCCTTATGCCTTCTGCCTTTATGCCAGAGCTCATCCCAGCATATGCTTTTCCCACAGCTCCTTGCAACAGCCTGTTCATCCCTGGCCCCTGTCCCATCCATGCTACTCTTCAGCTACAGTTGGGAGTGGGCTGCTTGGCCTCACATGTAGGAGGTAATTAAACCCATTTAGTTAAACCCATTAATTCTTTGCTGTGTGACACTGACAATTCCTACTCTTCTGCTAAGCAGACTAAAAATATTTGTGTGATTTGGTGTGAAATAACTTCCTCAAAATATTGTACAGAGTGTCTAAAGTCACTATGGAAAGATCCGAGATACAATATCTTGTGGCAGTTTCATAAATTAAACCCCTAGCTTCCAAAACCAAGGCCTCAAAAAGAACAGCATCCCACTTGTATCTACCGGCATAAAATAAACTCTTTCTGCACCATTCC
>NW_008630434.1:7688-21417 GCF_000691845.1 Merops nubicus
AACCTAACCTTGTTTACATTGTTGACTGCAGTGGGACTGTAGACTGTGCATGCAATTAAGGGTACTTGTAATTCTTAGCTTTGAAGCTCCACTATTATAAAGACTTGCTTGCACAGACCTCATGGCAGGATAGAGATTTTAATTTTGACCTGACCTGAATGAATCAGTGATCTTAAATGTTACTTAACTCAAACAAAGTTTGATTATTGCTTGATTATTCAGCAGTTTCTCATTTCCTTTTCTTAGCTCTCCAGTTCTCTGGTTGCATCCGAGCTAAATGAGCAGTGTACTTTTCAAAAGCACACATAACTCACCTTCCAGCAAAGTCAGGCAAGTTTTAGCACTGACTTTGACATGACCAGAATTAGGCCAGTGCTGAATACCTTTCAAAATCCTGCACTGAGGACCCGATAACCTTGTCAAGTTGTCGAATAGCTACTTAGGTAATATCAGTGCCCAATAGACAGAAGTCTCTGATTTGTCTCATTTAAATCTGTAGCTACCCAACAGGAAGTCCAGCTATATGGATTACTGATCTTCAGGAATTACATTTATAGCTTTTGGGTGACTATTTCAGTCCTTTCAAGTGTTTAGATTTAAGATTGTTCCTTATGATTGGCAGGATAAATTCCACACTGAGTTCTGGGTTTGCAACTTGGAAGAGGTGGAGCAGGAGTGGGCTTGCGTGTCCAAGAGTGCCACTGGGACTAATACAATCTGCACATTCCTGGAAGTCTGAAGAGGAAATAATAACCACTGGAAGAGGCTTAGTCTGTCACAAATAGGCAGTCTTGGTCTCTGAGAGGAGAGATCCAGGTCAGGCATAGTAGCTGGACTACTTAAAGAAACTTATGTTTCCTGTAGAACCATACCTGATGGGAGGCAGGCCTTGTGCTTGTAGCATTTCTAGCCTTGGCGCATCCAGACAAATAAGACAAGAATATCAGTGTACTGGGCTGCCAAAGTATCCATCCCAAAACTCTTCTAGTGTTGGCAGCAATGAGGCTACAGGGTCTGACCACACAGCAGGACCTTGAAGACCGTGAGGCTTGTGCTCATGCATTTTCAGGCTTCCTGTTCTTACACCAGGAGCTGAGTCCTAGGTCTTGGCTCAGCACTGAGTTTTCTGCTTTGCCTGTAGGAACTGTGAGAAATTTGATTCAACACACAATTTGCACATCTTCCAACTTCCCTTCCCAGGAAGGATCTGGCAGCCTTAGGCAACTCTGGCATGGAATATACTTGTTAAGACACCAGAGGCAGATATAACATATGAATCTGATTAGCTGTTTATGAACAGGTATGGGGAATTCCCCTCCTGTTACCATGAGGGACACAGGGTAGGATTCCTCTCTGTCTAAATCAAGCATGGACTTTTGGTTAGATGACACTACTTGCTTCCTTTACTCCATGGCTACTTTGACCAGATCTGCACTGACTTTAAAAGAAGCCTCTAGTCTCTTCACAGTGAACATAACTCATTGCATTGTAGACACCTGAAGCTTAGTAAAATGAGTCCCCCTTTTTTTTTCCAGAACTCACACTCATGGGAAAAAATGCCAGAAACCTACGTTTACTTAAAAGCAGAGGAACCAGATAAGTGCAATTCTCAATTCATTTGTATCATTTAAGTTCATGAGCTATTTTTGAGACCTACAGACAGATTATGAATATACTAAACTGGCAATACTGAACCCCTGTTGGTATGAGAATAAAAGGCATTTGAGCAGAAAGCAAATGTCAAGGACAGTCAGCACGGGTTGGAGGGCGAGATAGAGGAATGGCCTAGCGGGTATAGCCACTGGCTAACTGATCCAAAAGACAACACTGAAAGCTTAATGTGCAAAGCACTTGTTAGTATTTCTTTACATGACTTGAGAAGGGTTCGTAGGTTAGCATTCAAATTTAAAGCAAATCTGTCTTGTCCCTCCCTGTAGTTCCTTTGATATGACTATCTCAGGAATGATCTTTTTATTACTTACTTAAGAGAACTGCATGAACCATATGGATTGTTGCTAAGATTAATCATATTTTTTGGTCTCAGATTATTTTTTTTTATTATTCTTGGAATGTTATGAGGAGCCTTTCTTTTAAAATTGGGTCTTCCTGAAGGCTCTTAAATTCGGTACCCCAAATCTTCTTTGAAAATCAGAGTTTGCAAGCACTACTCTAAAGGAACAAACAAACAAAACAGGCAACATATCCTCAGTTTCGTACCATTTTTAGCCACTACTTTAACCTTGGGAATCCCAGATTTCTGGTATTACATGCTACCTTGTAACAAGTACAAGTAAAGGAGAACATATGAAAGCAAATGGAAACCAGAAGGAAGATAATGTGCTGCTGCTGCTGCAGGTTGAATTCTCTTCTAAGACATAATTATGTGCTGGTAATACTATTGGGAGTTTGATTCACATTTAAGGTAGAACTGGACCTGGAACTAAAATCCCAAGATCACCTAATAAATGTGGTCTGAGTGCTGCTTGAAAAGCTTCTAGTTGTTAAAAGCAATTGATTTTTTCAGACAGAAAAGTACACATGTTTAGGTTTGACTAATTGAACTTTGCTTCTGAGGCTAAGACAAAAATGTTGAAATATTTCACTATGTTTTTGGATTCTACCAGTAGGGACAAAAAGCTTCACGTTTAATTTGTAGAGCTTCAGAATTCATTATAACAGAATCATATGCAGACATGGATTATCTTGTTATGTCAGTGGGTAATCAACAGTGCCAACTTTCAAAATTTCTTAACCTGCCTGCTTCCAAAAAGTGGAACAAGCTCAGCCCTAGCTGTAGCAGGCCTGTAGCTAGGCGGGCTGCAGAGTTCAGTGGCCCCTTTCTTCCTGCTTTACCTTAAGGAATTGCTTACTCAGAAGAGGAGAAAAGCAGGAGAGCAGGATCACTCTTTTCCTCCTTAATGCTTGAACATTTACAAGTTGCCTCAAACAGATAAAGTAGTATCTTCCCAAGAAACAGACCAACAGAAAAAAATCCAGAGGCCGTAACAGGAAAAACAGCACTACATCAGAGAACAATTCCAGCAGTAATGCAGATTCTGTTTCTATGGAAATGGTCATGAAAGAGAAAATATTTATCAGCTCTGCACTCTTTAGGCCAGAAAGGGAAAACTGTAAGTTTACAATGAAATTAAATGAAAAATAGGACAAAGGAGGAGTGTCGGCCCTGCTGAGGGCCAAAGGCGGCCAGCGATGCAGTGATGTGTGGGTGTGTCAGCTGCAGTACTGGAGAGTCTGTGTAAAATCTCAGAAGAAGATTCCAGAAATCCTGCAGCCCTGCTAGACATAAAGTAATTTTTTCAGCTCTTACAGTGTTCCAAAATGGGAGCAACACCAATGGCTCCCAGAACCATTAGTTCATTTTCTACATGCTTTTCTTTTGATTTTAGCAAATACACCTGTTTACACTTAACAAAAAAGTTTGTAGCCATATTTTTTAACAATTGGAGGTTACAGACAGATACCTTAAAGGAATTCAAAACAAAACAAAACAACCCTCCAAACATTTCCTACCATTCATCAAATTTTTTTTTGTATCTCTTTCATTGCAAAACCTGAAGTGCATCAGGCACAGCAAAGAAATATTAACAGTTGCTTGCCAAACAAAAACTTCTGGCTTTGGCTTTGACTCAGCTGTGTTCATTGGTTGTTTCTATACTGCCAAAGACCCTCATGCTACAGCTGACTGCAGTTGCACTTTTCCAGGCACAGTGCCACCAACAATTGCTTTCAAGTTGAATGCCATTTATTAAATATTGGAAACAAAGTCACCACGATGGAGCCAGGATGGTGAGAAGGAGGGACCACAGAGGCCCTTAGTGGGAATTTTCAGAGAATTTACAGCAGATCTGTTAGGATCATTAGAAACACACGAAGAAGCAAACAGCTAAACATACGTGTGAGTAGAACAGATGTAGCAAGTTTATCAAATGTGAGAACACATGGAAAGTATATAAAAATTTGTGGGAAATGAAGCACAAATAAAAATGGAGTTTAAATAAACTCAGTGCTTTGTGTGCTATTGAAAGAGAACACTAATGAAAATCATATAGTTCCACATATATCAGCTATGCCAACTGGTTTTAAATGGCACCTTAAAGAAGAATGCAAGTATCCACTGAGAATAGGAGCTTCTGTGGAGATATGACATCAACAGCAGAAATAGTTGGATCATAAAACTCAGAAGAAGAGAGGCTGCAAAGCTTGAGCAGCAGCACGGAAATTGGAAACTGAGCACCAAAAAGTTTCTAGGGCACAAGTGAACGTACTGGATTCCAAAGGCCTCCAGAGAATTATGTAAGAGAAAGAAAAAAGATCACCGCTGACAGTTGTGTCATGAAACAAATATCAATCCCACCACTGCAAGAATTTAAATTCTACATAGCATAGCAAAGAAATTTATTAAAAGTACTGAAGCAAAATATTCTTTCTGGTAAGGACTTAATGAACTGACTAATGCTGCACATAGGATACTTCTTTCCTACCTCTGTTTTGTAATTAGATGTGTGCTTCACTCCTGCCAGAACATCACTCTGAGGTGATCTGAGGGACCTTGTAACTCGAAATGGATAAAATGATCAAGCCAGTACCTCGTCTACTTTGCTGATTACCTTCTTATACAGACAAAAAAAAAAAAAAGTCACAGGGATGTGCAAGAAAGGGACTAATTCTGAGAAGTCGCAGAACTTGCCAGCTGACAGCCCTCACAAAGCATTGAAGGCTGTATATTTGCATAGATTCAAGCACTTCAATGCATTATAGGGGAGTCATTAGGAAATGCCTGCAATCTCTAAGGTATTACCTCACCAGGCAAACCAAAACTGTTCTTGTGCCTGCTGCCCAGGATGATCTCAGCAACCATTACTTGATAAGGAAAATATCTACATCACCACATTGTGCATCTCCCAAGACAAATCAGTAGGGACTGTAGAATGCCCTAGGGATTGAATGTACAGGACTGGAAAAATCTATTAAACTATTTAGGCACTGAGGATGCAGAACTGTGGTCTTGAATCTATTCCAGCAAAGGACTACAGGAGTAAGACAGTAAATTACAAATCAAGCTTATTGGAAATTAGGTGTTAGAATTGTTTAGGTGTAGTGAGACTACAAATAGTCATTCTGTTGGATTTAAAAATGCTTATTTGAATGGGAAAACTTGGTAGAGCTGCAGAGAACTGGCTGCTCAGCCCAGATAAATGGCTTAGCACCAGAGCTGAGGCTGTGCTCAGAAGATATGCCGTGTCATGGAATGCTGTTAGCTACACCTTAGCCAGTGTCTGCCTACTCTGCTCAGTGATCAGATCCCTTCCATGTTTATGTTTGCCCATCCCATCAGCCTTCTTGCTCATTTTATATCTATGAGTCCATCTCTGTGCAAATAAAAGGCATCTATCTGTCTGAGGTGTTTGGCTTGTTTTGAATGGGAGGCAAACATCATCGATAAGAAGAGCAAACATAGTGCACCAGAGGAGGAAAAGACTGGTACCTGACCATGTGTCCAGAACTGCAGACACTTCTTTAGAATTACAGTGATAGTTACAGTTATTTTAAAAATGAGCTACTGTCCAATGAAAAAAAAAAAAAATAACAGCTAAGACACAGGTCTGCAGGCACAGGACTGGAAATAGGAGATGGTGGCACCTTTTTCAATGTTATCTCGCCTCCACCTGCAGATGGATGGGAAGAGAAGTAACATTCTTTTTGCTGGTTCCATCTGCTTTGGCAGAAGACTATCTTTCATTCTGAGGAAGAAAAAAACCTCCTAGTTAGCCACCCTTCTTCATACTATCATCAGTCATGCAAAAAGCCAAAGCAAAACAAAGAACAAAACCTCCTCCAGAACAGAACTGAGGCTACTGGCTTCCATTGTGATCCTGGCACATGAGCACCTCTAGGTTTGGTGCATATCTCATGGTCCATTCACACAAACAAAACTTTTGGTCTTTAAAACAGAGAAGAAACATCAGTAACTAAAATTGTGGGCAACAAAATTAGAGGGTTACTTGTTTTTTTTGAGAGATCACTTTGAAAAGATTTTCCTTTCTAAACGTGCTCTGGAAGTTGTTGTTATGATGATACATCAAATTTGTTACTCAAAAGTCTCATGCAGTTTTAGTACATTTTGGTCCACATACATGTAACTTCTATTAGGAACATTAATCCCAGGGAAATATGAACGGCTTTCCTTTCAACTTCTCAATGCTTTCCACTCTCCTGCAATTGCCTTCATGTACAAACCCTGTGAACATAAAAGTCAACAGATTTTTTTTTTTCTGTAAAATTCATGGCTCAGAAATTCCTAAAGAGCTATGGCTCTACCATGTCATCTCCTCATCCTTGTTAATTACGTTGTATGCAGCATAAGAGAGTATATAGCACACAATGAAGCCTGGCTGTATGCAAACAGAGGTTTATTAAATAGGTATCCCTGAAAGCGTTTCTCCAGTGGGAGTCTGAGAATGAAGGAATCCACCTGATGTCTCCTCTGCCACCTTGCACAGCATGGGATGGGGGAATATTTAAAAATGACTCATCCTTTTTTTTTGCCAGGTCAGTTACTCTTGGAATTCCTCTCCTTTGCTCTCTCCCCATCTGAAATTACACTGGTTGCCACCTGTAACTTTAGCCATAAATGTGTGTGAAAATTCATTCTTCCTAAAAAGCGATTGATCTATTCCTTTCTGCAATACCAGGACAGCTTCGCTGAGAGTGTACTCAGCACAGTATGGGAGAATTGAGTAACAGGAAGCTCAGTATAATATTTAATATCGTTAAACAAACACCAGCATTGGAGTTCAGCTCTCTCTCTCAGCAGTTATATGAGATGTTGGCATAAAGCACAGGACAGACAACAGAAGATATCTAGAAATAAACATGGACCCTGTATTACAGATTTACATATTAACTCTAGGGAAGCGGTAGTGTTCTTGCTAACAGAGCACAGTGCCGTGGGGGAAAATTCCAGATGGCTTTCAAGATGCAATGTTACATATTGAGACTTATTCTTGTGGTAAATTTCAGCATAACAGAAAATATTTTCCCCTGTCAGTCCTTAGCAGTCATTTTATGAAGTCTGTTTTGATACAGCCTGAGAGCATCTAAAGAGCTGTTCTAAGGTGTGATTTGCTACTACCACATTTTTTCACCCCTTTTGACTAAGGCAATGTTCCAGTCTGTTTGCCTTTTACTGTCACTTTATGGTTATCAACAAGATGCCTGTGTGTTTCTATTTGAAAAGAGACATAGGTTCAAATGCAAGAAAGCAAGCTGATATTTGTAGGAAAGTCACGTTCCATTTTTCTTTAGGTCAGAAGGTATTTGTCAGATTGCTGAGTTACCTCCTTGCATCACTTTTATCTGAGATCTTGGAAAAAGTGTTAAGCCTTTGTATCCACCAATTCCACCTCTCACCATTTATATCAACGCTAAACGTGTGCAGAAGTTTCCAAACTCAGAATGCTGATGCCAGTGATTTAAGGGACTGCCAAAAAAATTAAAAAAATGCTTGGTAGTCTCCAGCTGTTCTGAACGTTACAGTTTAATCAAAAAGGTCCACGTTTTAGCAATGTGGTCTTTGACAGAGGGATATGGTCAGTAAAACCAATCACAGACTGAAGTGTTTAACCATCTTTTTCCTGGGATTTTGTTAGTCCAAAGCAGCACAGGTCTGAAAGGTCCAGATTGTTCATCATAACTCCCACCGTTCTCTAGAAAGATGGGATTTTGCTACAACAACCTGAAAATAATCCGCATTTCTAACACTGTGACAAAACCCAGGTGCTCTTCTGCAAATTTGACTTTCCCCCACCAACCTTCACCTAAGAGTTATCCCAATAGCCTCAAACAGTCTTGTTCTTTTAGCTCACTAACAAGAATATTGTTTTTCACCTACAAAGATATCAGCAGCAGGCTTAGGAAAGTGCAAAACTTTTCTGCAAAAGCAGAAGCTAGTACAAATTTCATTGTACCAAACTGTTCTGTGAACTCATCTAAGTTTTATAGGGTTATTCATGGAGAACACAATGGTCTTTCTGAAAGACAAGATGCATTGCCTTGACATTTTTACAAATGAAAATTGCCTGCAACTCAAGCTCAGAAACAGTGAGGGTTTTTTTTTTTTTCCCCTCAAATTTCCAGAAAAATGAAAACGGAATTATTTATACCACTCTCAATAGGAATAATATAGACTTGTGGTAAAACTGTCCACTTAAGAAAAAAAAAAACAATCAACCAACCAAACAGCGTAGAGAAGGGAATCTTAAAGACCAGGGAAGTGTTAAAAGACCTTGCTCTGAGCTGTAATAGGTGGGTGCTTGCTACTGGAAGCAGTAAGTGGTGAGGCAGAGCACAACCTCCAGCCCCACACTCAGAGTGCTTGTGTGGGTTGAGATCATGCCACTGGGGAGAGAAATTCATTAGAAGCAGATTATAGTATTTCCCACTGTCGAACTGCATCATTCTGCACTCAGTAAGGGTCCAACCTGACCCTTATTACTTTTTTTGAGGCCTCTAACTGTTTTGAAAAAATATTTTCAATTTTATTCCACATCCCTGGGGCTCTGCACCAACTTCACAACTCTTCCTGTGCCTGATCTCCTGAGTCACCGACTAATCAATAGGCAATTTTCGAAGAGAAGAGCGATGCTTAAGGAAGAGATTGCTCTTGGGAGGATAGCAGTGCAAGTGAGGAATTGCAAACATTAAGAAATGACAGCTCTTGCAAATGTTTACAGCTCTGTCTGGGAACGTGGTGAATAGTAGCACCCACAGCAAACCAGAACGAGACCTCACAAATCAGGTGCTCAAATGAGCCCTTCCTCTTGGATGTTACCTTGAGCGTACATCCCAAAATTTGGAGTGAGATGTAGTTTTTGTGTATAAGTGTCAGCTCCAACTTACTGACATGGATCCATTGTCTCCACAAAGCTTTTCTGCTCTGGAGCTACGTGTATGGTGAGATTTAGATCCCTTGGTGCCTGTTCCACACTCTTACCTTCCATTTCTTGAATAATTTGGAAGCCAGTTGAAATTGGACAAGCTGTTTGCCTGTATCTTTGTGCTCATTCCTGTATTTTACAAATCTCGTCTTTGCCAAGGCATTTAAGATTAAAATTCTCTGATTACAAGTAACAATGTGGACTGAGTCCTATCTAGGTGAACTGTTACTGTACAATACCAACATGCTTTGCTTTTGAACAAATAATAGGAAAAAAGAAAAAAAAGTGCATGGCTATAGGATTAGACCCAATGACTTTTTTCTCTGATGCCTTGAACTCCTTGTTTGTCATTTGATAAGGATATTTACGCAAAACTTTATCTATTTGGGTGCTGGAAGGTTCAACCTTTTGAGGACAAAAAGGCCCAGAGTAACACATAATAAACAAATAATATAAAATTCATTTTCAGCAAGGACAGTCCAAGTTTTGTAATCTTCTTCAGAACGAGTGGAAATCTACAAATGCCAGCTCTATGGTTAATATTTCACAGACACAGGCAGTAAAGGGTATATAAGCAAATGCTTTCCCTTCAATCTTCCTAGCATTTCTAATCAATTTAGCCCACATTGTAATTGCAATCATGAAGTGGGTAACATTAATTTCCTTTCTTTTCCTCTTAAGTTCTGCCAGGTCCTGGAATCTGCAAAGAGCTGCTCGAGACGCAGGTGAGAAAGGACTAATTAATTGTCTTTTTGGTCTTTCTTATACCAATTTAACATCTTAAATGCAGTTTCACTGATGGTTCTTGCAAGCCTGATCCAAAGAGAACAGAAAAATTTGATTGACTTGAAAAGATACTAAATGAAGAAATTGTGAGAAGATGAGTAGAACACTCAGAACAACTTAACTGGGCAACTAAATTTGGTGAGGTCCCTCTGCAAAGTCAGTGCAGTGCGTGAACAGATGGGGATTATTCAGAATCTGTTCCTTTCCAGCATGGAGAAAGTGGACCCACTCCGCTTTTGGAAGCGCAGTCTTTTGAATGTAGTTCATAACTGAACTTCTTGCCCATTAAAGGCAACTCTGACGAGTAGGTCAGAAATCCAAAAATCTTAATCTCAGTCCAGGCTATAAGGCAGCTTAGCTGAAAACTCCTAATTGTGTCATTTCTCCCTGTATTACAACACTTTAGACCTTGGTCAAACAAGTATTTCTGCAGGCAAACTTAGACATTTTTCCACTGATATTTTTGATTTTTTTTTAAAGTGAAAATAAGCCAATTTAAGAAAATTGAGTTTTCAGGAGCTGTCTGGAAATGCCAGCAAAAAAAATATTTAAATTACTCTTTTCTGCACTGAAACATTTATTATCAAAGCAGCTTTATTCCATTAAGTAAAGAAATAACTCTTCAGGTTTTCAAAATGCTCCTGAATATTATTTCTAGAGCAAAAGGACTGCCCCATTCTGCCTGATTCAGTAGTGTGGCCAAATCTGTTGGGAAAATCTCATGGAAGTCTTCTCACCAAGAGCAAGGTGTAATTGCAACCTGTATTTGTTACCATCAGGACCAAATGAAGGGATTTATCAGCTTTCCTTTCCTGAAGAACAGTGGGTAGAACAAGAATTTTTATCTGCTACATTAATAATTCCATGTTCAGGAAGAGAAAATTCTGCTAATGCTTGCTCTAATCAAGCTGCAGGTGCATTCCCTTATTGGTAGTGTGGATAAGACAAGGTTGGCTATGCAAAAGACATGTTTGCTAACACTTCATGCCAAGCTACAGCAGTCATTTTGAATATTTGAAATAAGTACGTGCTTATGAAAATACATATTGTATTAGAATCCTAAAAATCACATGCTCAGGTTCCTTAAGAAAGACGAGTGTGTGGACGAGTTTGGTATCCAGCAGGGCAAACGTGACAGTGAGCACCGGTTTTTTTCTTCCTAGAGCACAAGAGTGAGATCGCCCATCGCTACAATGATTTGAAAGAAGAGACATTCAAGGCAGTGTAAGTGAATTTTCTGATTGTTTTCCATCTCTGTTGAGATCAGACAAAAAAAAAAAAAAAAAAAACCAAACCAAAACAGAAACTAAAGCACACAGTATGAGCTAGTGAAGAGTCTCTATATCCCACCTTCTTACTGTCAGTGTACAAGTATTTAAGTATTTTCAGACCTGCACAAATCATGACAACTTTCTTGCTCTCTGGGAAAATGAATCACTTCAAACTTCATGAGAAGGAACCTGTGTTCCTTACGTGAAAGAAGGAACATGAGGAGGCATGAGTAGCACAGTTTGGATAACATTAGGATAGAGAGGAGTTACACTTGACGGAGACATAACCAACAAAAAACAAAAAAAGCCCCAAACAAACCACCAATCTCAAAAAACAAACCTGTGACAGGTTTTCTGAGACAATTCAATGATATTCTTTTGAAAGTGGTTTTGAGAACGTCAGAGGGCCCTGACAGGAACATAACTACTTCTGAAGGAAGGCAGCTTGAAGATCATTATTTATAACAATGGTAAAACCCAGCTCCGTTTCTGGCATTTACAAACATGCTGGTAACAACAGCAGGAAACTAAAATGGCAGTCTTTTCTGGTTTGTTTCTAATCTAGTATTTAAGACTTTTGTTCTTGCGAAGTAAAGTTAGAAGTATTTTTGTGAAAGGAGGTGAGAGTAGGAAGGATGTGCCCTTCACAGAGCTACTCTGTTGAAGTGCTTGTGTGTGTCATTTGAACAGTTTTGACTCCAGAAGCACCTTTCAAAATATTGATTCCATTATTCTAAAATGTGCTTTGTGTTTCAGTGCCATGATCACATTTGCTCAGTATCTCCAGAGATGTTCTTATGATGGACTGTCTAACCTCGTGAAGGATGTTGTCGATCTGGCACAAAAGTGTGTGGCGAACGAGGATGCTCCTGACTGCACAAAGTCACTGGTAGGCAGTGAACCCTTTGGTATTGTGTTTTTCCTCATTCTGTGCAGTTATACCGAAATAGTCCTTGCTGAAGATTTAAACCTGATAGTTCCAGGTACTGCTGTTGCCATGGGCCAATGCTCAGATTTTAGTGCTGAAAGAACTTGACTTTTTCAGTTTCTGAAAGTCTGCCTTTCAGAAGTGCCTTAATAATCTGTGGAGCCACATATTGGAGCCCAAACACCACACTGGAGCATGTTAAGATTAGCATTGCCTGGAAATAAACATTAGCTTTATTACAAATACGCCAGCTGTAAAACACAGGTCTAATTCGAGGTATTAAAGTGACCAAAATGTCACACTGGAATGATTTGAAAAGGGATGTGTGCTAGTTTAAGATACTTAGTTTAAGAATTTCTTCTTTTAAGTCCTCTAAGATCAGGTACCAAGAGAAGTTTGCAGGTATGTATGATCCTTGGGTGTCTAGCAGGCTCGGCCCGGCCCTTCAGCACATTAGCTGCTGGTGTTCTTGCAAGCTTTAACTATCAGACCAAATGACACGACTCCATTATTTCCCCTTAAAGGTTACTCAAACTGATCATCAAGTACAATATCAAAGCCTGCTTCAGTTCATCTGAAAATTCAGTTCAGTTAGATTATAAGTGAAAGAAGATCACTGTCTTGTAAAGATTATTTTAAATTATAACGAATTTTTTTTTCACTAAAGCACTGTAACACAGCCTTGATACTGGACCACATGAAACAAAACTTTATAAAATTGTGTTGAAAGCAACAGGTTATTCTGATGTACAGTGTGAATCTTACCCCATGAAAATGTGTTTACTTTTTAACCCTGGTTTTCTTTTACAGATAAATAGAATGTATGTTACACTGTCTGTAACAAATAATTCTGACCCTCAGCACCTCCCTTACAGCCCTCCATTTTCCTGGATGAAATCTGCCAAGTAGAAAAGCTCCGTGACTCCTATGGTGCCATGGCTGACTGCTGCGCCAAAGCTGATCCCGAAAGAAATCAGTGTTTCCTGTCATTTAAAGTTCCCCAGCCAGACTTCGTGCAGCCATACGTAAGACCAGCTGCTGACGTGATATGCAAGGAGTACCAGGACAACCGGGTGTCACTCCTGGGACAGTAAGAAAAATAGCCATGTTATCTTGCTTCAGTATTTAGTCATACAGAAGAGGGATCCCCAGGCTCTACAGAGTGTGTGGAGATGCAGGACATTTGAAAAACTCGCAACTACTCAGCCTCATGTCAGCATCTATAAAACAGTTTCTTAATTGTTAAATATCCAGAGCTCAAATCAGATCTTTTTTCATTCCATGCTAGAGCAGGCTTTTCCATTCAAAAATGGGCTTTAAGAAATCACACTTTATAAAACTTGGGGGACCTTTTTTCCTCCCCAAACCCTGAAGAACCACAGCGTTTCCAATTAATTTACTTGATAATTTATTTGTTCTAGCTTACCACCACCACTATTGTAGTTGGCAAGGATGAAGGAAGATAACAGAAAAAGAAAAAAAAATCGGAATAAAATCATGGTGAAATATCCATAGATTGAGTTTTCACATTCAAAATTGGAACTTTCAAGTATTTGATGATGCATTTTTAAAAAGATTATGTACATCAAACAAGGTGGCTGACAACTGAAGTTGCGATTGAGTCCTGCTTTGGAAACAGCAAGATTTACCAGAGCATTTAGCAGGCATGATGTTAGGAGAGCAAATTATACTTCTAAACTAGAAATAAAAGTTATAGAATCTGTAACATATTTCAGACTATTAGCTGTTGTCATTGGAATATGTAATTTATATTTTCTTTTTCCCTA
>NW_008630434.1:21448-26369 GCF_000691845.1 Merops nubicus
AGTTTCGTCTATTCTGTTGCACGAAGAAACCCCTTCTTGTATGCTCCAACCATCCTTGGTCTGGCTGTCGATTATGAACATGCACTTCAAAGCTGTTGCAAAGAGACTGATGTTGGTGCTTGCTTGGATGAAAAGGTAGGTCAAATTTTGCATTCCAGGTGAAAACTCAGCAACTGGTCTGCTGCATACAAGTCTTTTCTGATCCTAGCAGCAATGCTACATCTAGCCGTAGGAGAGGCCTCTCCTATTCTCCCTTATTGATTGCTCAAGCAAATGGAGAAGAAATAACAAGAAAAGGGTAGAATGTTCCTGGTCATCCAAATCTTTGTATGAAAATCTTGTGGAGAAGGGTCAGGATTAATCATGCATTAGCCCTGTGAACCAATAGCAGATGACTTCCTTTGCTCTTTAGAGAACTGTAGCTGAGACTTCACATAAACCTTGAAAATGGCACGAGGCAAACTTTCCCTTTGTCTGAAACTCAGTCCCAGTGATTTCTGTATAATCACTGCAGCGCTTTGAAAGACAACTTATACTGCTTTAAAGCCACAGGGTTCCAGTAAAATTGAAGTATTTGGTGAACAGTAATGTGTCTGTAGATTTACGCCATGCGTAAGGTATATCCTGCAGACTAGAAGTTAAGTGCTGATTGCAAACTGGTTAGGACTGCCTGAGGAATTCTTGGCTGGCTTGGCTTTTCATCTGAGCTGACCAGATCAGAATCTTTTCTGAAGTGGAGGGATTTTCAGATTTGCTTTTTTCTCAGTCCATTAGATGCAATCAGTTTAATGTGACAATGTGTGTCCTATTACTGTAGGCAGCTGCCATAAAAGAAAGAGCCAAGAAAGTGAGTGTGAAGCAGCAATATTCTTGTGGAGTCCTCGATAAATTTGGCGACAGAACTTTCCAAGCAAAGTAAGTTCCAATTAGTATTTTATAAAAAGTAGCCTTGTTAACTTAAACTTGAAACTACTCAGGAGGATAACAACAGCATCTATCATTACTTTTATATGTGGGGTTTGAAAACTTCACTCATGGTGCTTCCTAGCATACATTTGCTTGAAGAACGTTGTCCAACAGAATAGAGATCAGTGGGTCAGTCTTTCAACACTAGGCAAATAGCCTAGTATTTAATTCTGATCAGGTTTCTGTGTAAAGTTTGGACACAGAGGGGAACCTGTACATTCCAGGCTGGTAGTGAGTACTAGTAGAAAGATCAGTCAGTACTAGTAAAAATGGAACAGTCTCTAGAACCAAGACAGGAGATGCAGAGTTAACTGATGGAGTGTCACTCAGAACCAGAGATTCCCTGTGCTTTATGGAGCTTTAAAACAAGTGTATTTTCTTCTTTTCCACCTAGTAAACTTGTTGCCCTGAGCCAGAAATATCCCAAGGCTCCATTTACTGAAATTGTGAAAATCCTAAAAGATATCCTTAAAGTCCATAAGGAGTGCTGCGACGGGGACATGGTGGAGTGCATGGATGACAGGGTAAGCAAAGTATTTTTCACATTTTCATGTACTTGAAAAATGCTTGAGAAAACATTAATTTATGCTGCAGTGCCAGTGAATTTTACAGAACACCTTGCATGGGTGGACAGTGCCAGTGAATTTTACTGAACACCTTGCATGGGTGGATTAGCAAAACAGTGCAATAGTGATGTGATTTAAAAAGTGTCCAACTGGTTGGAACTTGCACACACTTTTTAGACCAGCTGGTGGCCAGTGCTGGCTTTGTGAAGCTCTGGTGGTTTTCATGTTTTGTTGTCTATCAGAGCTAGGCACCTGACAGGACTGACAAGATCAACCAGGCATCCTGATGACAGACCACTCAGTGGCTTTCCTTTCCATTCCTGAGTCTGGCCTCTCAGAGCTGCTAAGATCAGGGAGGGAACCACATTCTGCCCTGAGCCTGTGAATGTCGTGCTCAACACGCAGAGAACATGCCCATTCCTCTGATTATTTCTCTTCCTATGGAGACAGCATTTCTTTAGGAGAGTGATAAGCAAATAGGTGACCTGAATGAAAAGGGAAGAGTCTGAAAAAAGAGAAAGAAGATTAATTAATCTATTTAAATTACTGTTATTTCATAGCTTGTCTGTGTTTTAATTTTACAGGCAGAGATTGCGACCTATATGTGCTCTAAACAAGAGGTTTTCTCAAGTAAAATCAAAGACTGCTGTGAGAAGCCAGTTGTGGAACGAAGCGAGTGCATTATCGAAGCAGAGTTTGATGACAAACCTGAAGATCTTCCTTCACTAGTTGAAAAATACATAAACGATAAGGCAGTGTGTGAAAGGTTCAATGCAGGCCATGATGAATTCTTGTCAGAGTAAGTAGTGCCAACAGTATGTCTGCTTGTATTTGAACATTCCTGCCAATTATGTTCTGCTTTTTCTGGTCTATGACCTTTTGTACCACTGGAAAAACTTCCCTCTTGGGTGTCTCAGGTCCGCATGGAGAAAGAAGACCACATGAAGGTCTGATATAACTAGTGTCACTTCAACCCTAGCAGAACCCCTAGTTCCTCATTCATGCTTTGTGATTCTCTCTGTACCACATTGTCCTCCTTATCAAAGCTGAACCTATCAGCACCTTGCTTTTATTCGAGGGCCTTGTGCATGCCCACATACATCACGTGATTAATAAATATTCTGTTCTGGGGAACTGTTTTATTCCTCTCACATTTGCCCTGCTGGCAGACAACAGAATGACCAAAAAAATTCTACTAAAACAAGCAAACAGCATTCTCAGCTCATTGTGCACTGTAGTTGATCTCACCCGAGGAACTGTCATTGTCAACTGCTGCATTGTGCCTGAAGAAAGCAGTGTGTTATCCGGGTGCTCTAACTCTGTCTTTCAGGTTTGTTTATGACTATTCACGAAGTCACCCTGAGTTTTCCACACAGCTGATTCTGAGAATTGCTAAGGGATATGAAACACTCCTGGAAAAGTGCTGCAAAACAGACAACCCTGCCGAGTGCTACGCAAATGCTGTAGGTGCAAAGCTTTGTTTGCAGATAACTGCAATGCTTGGCTGGTACCTATCATGAAACAATAGTGTTGAGAAGCTCCTATGGACACCAGAAAGCGAACATTTTAGGAGACTAATCCCAGGGGAAGTTGGAGTTCTGGTGGGAGATGAAACAGTCCAGAGCCCCTGTACAGAGTTTCTACAGGTCACTTCATTGGTCGCCTTATGAAATCCCACACTAGTCCCACTCAACTGCCTGACTCCTCTGTCTCTCAGAAGCATTTCTGCTTATCCTGAAGAGGATAATTAATAGCTTGTTAGCTGAACCATTCAGTGAGCTCCACTGCCCATAGTGAGTAAGACTGCTCATGAATTATGATGGAAACCTGCATGGCAAGCTCACATAGAGATACCTCAAATTTGATCTCCTAATGTTCAGTGGAATTGCACACAAGTCACAGCACAGGTCGAGTCACTGACAGCTTTGGACAAGGGATAGAAAGAGAGTGTTCCCTTCATGACTGATAATCCTATACTTGAAAAATATTCAGCCAGTTTAAACAAACAAACCAAAACCCTCCATTGTCTAGAAAGTAAGTCCGATGAGTAATTAAATTAAATTTCAAAAGTCTTGCTGTCTTTTTAGCAGAATTTCTGTTAGAACTTAAGACTCACATGAGAATCAAATCCTTCCTACACCATCCAGGCTATATGGATGTGATCAGCCTTGCAAAATGTGTACCTTACAGCTTGGGAGATTTAGAAAAGGTATATTTGTATGAATGTTACCAGGATGTCCTTCTCTAACGTTGCTAATAAATTTATGCTTGTTTGCAGGAAGAGGATTTGAACAAACATATCAAAGAAACTCAGGATGTTGTAAAGACAAACTGTGACTTTCTCAATACCCACGGCGAGGCAGACTTTCTTAAAGCGTAAGCACTTTCTGATAAATACTCCTGAGTGTAAACAATGATGCTGGTAGCTTTGGGGAATATTTATTTAGTCTTAGCTTCTATTTCCACTTTGGTGGTCTAGCTCAGTTCTTCACATGTGAGCAAAGACTCATTTTGATACAACTTTTTCAGACTTCTGATCCGCTACACTAAGAAAATGCCTCAGGTATCAACTGAGACCTTGCTTGAAATTGGAAAGAAAATGACACACGTTGGGACTAAGTGCTGCAACCTTCCTGAAGACAGACGCCTACCTTGTTCTGAGGGATATGTGAGTGCATTTGTTTATTCTCTCTACCCCTCTTGCAGATTTCTTCTGTTCTCAAAAATGTCGCATTCTGACAAGAGAGCAAATGCACGATGAATTTTCATTAACCCCAAGCTATGCATCTGCCTAACAGAATTTGAAGTCTGCTCATTTTTAGTGGCTGTGAGAACCTAAATAGTTGTCTGATGACAACTTGTGAAAATTTTAGCTGAACTTTGCTCCCCTTCAGAAACCAAAAGCAAGTCGATTTGGTCTATGGCAGCTTTCAGTTAGAAAACCTAAATGGTCTTTTGAAGAAACCCCATACTTGCTGCTCGTAGACCAGTGGACAGACTGGTTGCAGATTATGAAATGCAACTCTAGGAATACATATTCATTATAAATTTTAATACCACATCATTTCTGAGCAGGTGTTTAGATCTGGCAGCTCCCACTTCCAGATATACTATCGTGGTACAAACATCACATATTTCTTCTGTTATTGTAGAAGGTGTAACTCCCATTTGTTCTTCTCTCGTCTTTTCAGCTGAGCATTGTGATTCATGAAATGTGCAGGAGACAGGAGACCACACCTATAAACGACAACGTTTCACACTGCTGCAGCGACTCCTATGCTTACAGGAGACCTTGTTTCACTGCCATGGAAGCAGACACCAAATATGTGCCTCCACCATTCGACCCTACGATGTTCAACTTTGATGACAAATTGTGCAGCGCTCCTCCT
>NW_008630434.1:26400-29583 GCF_000691845.1 Merops nubicus
GGGCAGTTGAAGTAAGCTAAAAGAAATACCTTGTAGAAAAGCTTTCTGAAGTGTAATAGCTTGGGGGCAGGGAAGGAAGCTACAAACACCCTGTTTAGCCATCTGACTGGGACTTCACTAGCGACTGAGAGAAAACCAGATGGGACTATATGTTTATACTGAGCTTCTCAGTCCATAAGACCACATTGTTTGGAAGACAGAAAATAGGGTATTTCCTTGCAATAAAATCAGTGTCTTAGCTGACCAGATTCATTTAGGTCTGCTGCCAGTGCACATCCTAATATGTACTTAATTAAGATGCCACACAGGTCACTGCGATAAGTTTTCTTCCCACCTGTAACTGAGATAGCAAAGCAAACAGATGGTTTCGGTAGACTGGAAGTTTAGAGTCACAAACAGGCACAGACTCCTCTAGGCACAACACAGAAAGCCTCATAAATTAGCTGTACCTGCACAGAATGGTGCATTTTAAATTGGGAAATCAAACTACAACAGGTAGCCTTAACTATGTATTGTGGCTTTGTTTGCAGATTGCTCATCAACCTCATTAAGCGCAAGCCCCAGATGACAGAGGAACAAATTAAGACAATTGCTGATGGTTTCAATGCCATGGTGGACAAGTGCTGCAAGGAATCCGACATCGATACATGCTTTGGGGAAGAGGTATTTCCTATCTCCTTTAAAACAAAAATGAAAACAACAAAACCCAAAACCATATCCAGGAAACTCATTAGGAAACTACGCACTGTAAAAGTAGTTCTGCAGACCACTGGGGTTACTTGTCTGCATACCCTCAAAATAAATTTGCCTTCAGAGCAGGCATAATCAAGATATATGTCTTGACTGTACAGATTATAGTGATTGAACAGTTTTGTGTGGAAAGGTTGTCTGGAGGTAATGTAGGCCAGTCATCTGCTCAAAGCATGGCTCAGTTCTGGATTTAATAACATTGTTCAGGGCCTTGTCCAGAAGAGCTGAATAGCTACAAGCCATAGTTGAAAAATATGTATGTTTAAGATTCAAACTACTTCTCCAGCATACCTAAACTTCCTTTTGTACTACAGATTCTTATAGAACTTGGAAAGATTGCCAGTAAAAAGTGATCAGTTATCAGATATGGCTAGCAAATATAGATGTATAGGCAGGGGAAGTCCAGCTGATGATGTCCTATGAACAGTGATTCAATTTTTTTTCCAACTCATAATACATTCACTCATTCAACATTTACTTTTCTCTGAAATATCCACAGGAGAAGTTTAACAGTGGCCACATGGCTGAGCAAGCACAAAGCACTTACACAAAGTGTAAATTTCTTTGTCTCTAACTTACTCTAAATGCTTATTTTCTACCTTTGCAAAAATTGAAAAATACCCAACACAGAGGAGTGTGTGGATTCTAAGGCTAGAAAGTACCGACAGAATTATCCTTTGAACCATAGCACAGACACAACTTCTAAGTTTATAAAAGTTCCTACTCAAAGGTTTCATATTTTGCTCCCCTGGCTTCTCTCTCACAAGTGTCTGTGTTCTTTTTTCTAGGGTGCAAACCTAATAGTCCAGGGCAGAGCCATATTAGGAATTGGTGCTTAAGACTGGGTAAGTAACAACCATACCACATGTATATCAGGTCATCTGTTTACACCTCTCTGCCTATCTTTCCACCCATTTAACTCCTTCAACTCAAAAAAAACCTCTGAGTTTTTCCCCTTATCCACCAGGCGTTGCCTTTTCTGTCCTTCCATAGCATACAGAACATTGAAATACTGCTAGTATGCTTCCATTTTACAAAATCCTTTTTGTTTCTCCAGTCTAGGTTGCCAGTGAGAAAAACACCAAGAAAAATACTTCTGTGTAACTTCTCCCACCCATTAACTTTTTTCCTTTGGTGTTGAATGAGTATTTCTTAAATCGTCAGTGTTTTGTCAAACCATGTGCTTTTCCAGAAACTTTTCAATTCTATTACTTTGAAAAAAAAATAAAAAAATAAAGCTTTATAAATCTGCATCTGTTCTTGTCTGCTGGTGACTACCATAAGGCAAAGCTCTGCAGCACTCACTACATGAAATGGTTGTTATAAATATATATATAGGCAAGGATCCCACTTTTTTTTTTGTTTCTTGCTCTTAGAAAGCACTTTAGAAAGAATATGAAGGGTGGCAAGACATTTAGCGAAAATGGAATATTCTGATTCAATACAGACTCATTTTATGTTGTACTTCAGCTATTAGAATTACATACAAGAAGTTGTTCAAAAGAAATGTTCGGTCTAAATAAGATGACTAGCAACAAGGTCTTTTAAAAAGGAAAAGAAAAAAAAAATTATCAGCCACAAATCAAATATCTCTTTGCTTGCAAAGAGTTGCAAACAGATCTCCTTTTAGACTTCTTTTCAGGTCTTAAGTTGTTTTTAAAACAGCTTTTGACTTTAGATGTCTCCTGAAAAGCCCACCATCTAAATTATTCCTTCATTTCAGGAAACTCCTAACAGAGGAATTTTTTTATCTCTGTGCCACTAAAGCAGCATGATTTTCTAGTACATATTTGGCTTCAGTCACAGAATCACAGAATGTCAGGGGTTGGTAGGGACCTCCAGAGATCATTGAGTCCAACCCCACTGCCAGAGCAGGACCATCTAGTCTAGGGCAGGTCACACAGGAACGCATCTAGACGGGTCTTAAAAGTCTCTAAGGTAGGAGATTCCACAGCCTCCCTGGGGAGCCTGTTCCAGTGCTCTGTAACCCTTACAGTAAAGAAGTTCTTCTTCATGTTGAGGTGGAACGTCCTGTGCTCCAATTTGTATCCATTGGTCCTCGTCCTATCGCAGGGTACAAGTGAAAACAGGTTGCCCCTTTCTTCTTGACACCCAACCCTCATATATTTAGGCACCTTAATTAGATCCCCCCTAAGTCTTCTCTTCTCCAGACTAAAGAGCCCCAGATATCTCAGCCTTTCCTCATAAGGCAGGTGTTCCAGTCCCCCAGTCATAGCCCTGTGCTGGACTCTCTTGAGTAGAACTCTGTCCCTCTTGAAATGGGGAGCCCAGAACTGGACACAGTACTCCAGGTGAGGTCACACCAGGGCAGAGTAGAGGGGGAGAAGGACCTCCCTTGTTCTGCTGCATACACTTTTGTTAATGCACCCAGGATCCCATTGGCCTTCCTTGCCACAAGGGCACACTGCTGTC
>NW_008630435.1:0-11282 GCF_000691845.1 Merops nubicus
TATATATATATATATATATATATGGAAGAAGAAAACCTAGTTTTTTTAACAGTTTGTTTAGTAAGATATTGTTGAAGATTTATTTTACCTGACTGTTTCCTTTGACCCTACATGAAATGGAATCTTACTGGTGACATAAATATTGTAAAATGATGAAACTAGAACAACCCTGTGCCATCTTTCCCCAAATGTTTGAAAGCGTTGTCAGCTTTTGAATTACTGTCATATTTTTTCAATTGTTCTTAGTACAAGTCAAATTTGAATTAGCTTAGTAATATAAAGAATCTCAATGTCATTGTCAGGGCTTGTCAAATGAGTAAGAAACATTGTCTTCTCTCTAAAATTGATAAAACACCCCCCAAACCCCCCCCCCAATTATTTTAATTTGAATGAGGTGAGAATCTGGTAACTATTTAAATGTTTTCAGTGCTTGAATAATAAGGAGCATGATAACTGAAACTTGGCATAGAAATGAGTAGCAAATTTTACCCTTCTTTTTAAATTGGGAATTTGAAGCTTGGGTGGTGTAGAATTAGATAACAAAACTAATTTACTACTTGATATTCCAAAAAAGAATGCGTAAGGAATGCAATTAACACATATATATATATTACAGCTTTCATATTAATATATTTGTATTTTGAAGATTTTGTAGATATGTATTTCATAATTTGCAGGTATATTTACCATAATTTGTATATTTTGTAAATTTCTTTAATAGGTATTTAACAATTTGAAGGATGATGGCAGGTGCTGCTATCAGTGTTTGCTCTTAATCTTTAAATCATTCTTTTTTTTTACTGCAAAACTTCATAGCCCAAATACAGGGGAAGTATCCATAGTGCTTTCTGGTGCTAAGAGCAGATGATCACAGGAGGGAGTGAGACAAACAGTAAGCCTGGTCGAAAAGAGTCATAAAACAAGGAGCATGTGTTGAAGAAGAATGAGTAGGACAGTACTGGCTGGGCAGAAAGGGGAACTAGAAATAAACACATATTTGATGAGGTTGTTTTTTGTTTTGTTTTGTGTTTTTTTGAGAGAGAGAAACCAAATTGTCCAGAGAGGAGCCCAGGGTGAAATCAGAATGAATGAAATGACTGTATCCCAAGAGTAACTGGGCCAAGACAAGAAGACAAAGGCAGAAGGGAGGCTATACTAGCACAGATTCAAGAGGGCTGGAAAGAAATCTTGTGTCCCCCAGGGCCAGCAACAGAACAGTTTCTAGGCATCTCTGTGTGTGTCACATTCCTGGCACTGCTCAGGTGAAAGACATCTTTCATTCTTTTTAACTGCTGCTCCTTGTCAATTGCTGCAACGTTGTAGTTGATTTTATTTGCATAATCATAAAGAAATTGAGCTTTTCTGGAAGTTGCAATCTGGCTAACAACCCGTGGAGGAGCCGATTACCTCAAAAAATGTCCACAGAAGTAGGCTTTGAGTCCTGGGCTCTACAAAAGGTGCTATTTTTTTAAGGTTGCCTGTGTAAATGGGGATTTCATGGTTCATGTGGCTGCTTATTGCTTGGAGAGCATATTCTTTTCCTTAGTCTGGTGCTCTGTGATGGTGGGCTAATATGTTGTTTTTCTGAAAGCCTCGCCTCTGATGTGCAGAAACAAATCACAGCTGGAATGGTGATTTCAGGTAAGGCACAAGTGTCAAATACTTAAAAAAAATTAAAAAAGTTCTAGGTGCTTTGGACTCTCCTGAGCTAGTGGATTTTTTTCCTTTTTGCCTAAGGCTTTATCTAAAGGAAGTCTCTCTCTGAGTTCTGTATGGCCCCAGGGACATGGCCATGTGCTGTAGGGAACAGTCTGCAAGGGCTGTCAGGTGGAGGAATCGCTCTGTTAGGGGTGACTGCTTGGATATCTTTCAGTGAGAGAGACACTGAAGAGCAGGCAATGAATTCTGGTAGCCTGCATACAGCTTTTGAGGCAAAGGCTAGAGAAGCCTGATCTATTAAAAGGTAAATTTAGCAAGTAAGAAATGGAGCTCTATTTAACCAAAGTGTAAATATAGAGTATTTTATCATTAAATGAATGCTGGCCTTTAGTTTGTTGAACTAAAGGAAGCAGTGGTCCTCTCTGAAGTATGGTATGTGGCAGTATTTAGTTGCGTGTTGCTTCCTAAGGTGTACTTGCAAGACAGCTGTGCTAAGGGTGTAGTGGCATTTCTAAACTAATTTTGTAATTTCCTAAATCAAGTAAAAGTATTTTATCTTACAACCTTAATTTAATGGAAATGCTTCTTGTAATTTTGCATACGAATTTGTGCTATAACGATTTCATGCGCGGATTTCAGATCACGAAACCAAGGATCCTTCTTGTTGTGAAGTAGCACTTGCTGAGAAAACTGGCATGTTTTTGCAGAAAATGCACCCACAAACAATGGTATTCTTTGAAAGTACTCTGCATCTTCTAACCTTTATGCTCTGAGTCATCCCATGATTCATAATGCTTTTGTGGTTTAAGATATATGTGTATACATTTATATTATGATGGACGTTACTAGTGTATGGTGGCTAAATTGCATACAGTAATATAGCAGTGAGTGGTAGATTTCACTATCCCTGTGTGAGTCCAAAGAACATATAAAATCAGGATTCTGTTGTTGTAGGAAGCAACTAGGTTTTGTACCTTTTGTTACAAAGTTACGAAAAACTTACGGTTTAAAAAAAATGTTGCTCTTCTAACTTTTGACTTATTCATGTAAGAATCAAATTCTAAAAAGCACCAAAACGTAGTGTTGCTATCTGTTTTCCTCAAGACCTACCTAACATCAAAGCATTCACAGGCTGTGCATTGCACCTGAGAAACTAAAAGCAAATACAACCTATGCTGCTTAAGAGTCACGAAATACAAATATTTAACACAGACACCCCCACCCCAACCCCCCACCTTCTTAGCACATTCAACATGTATTGCTGGTACTGTAAGTGATATTTTTTTTTTATTTATTGTATCTGGTGTAAATGTCATTAGTTTAAGAAATTTTGTTTATTGTGAATATTCTTGTAAAAACTGCTTCTCTTGTGATCCAACTTAGAAATTGTTACACAGACCCTTAATTTAGAAAGTATTCAAGAAGTGATCAAGAAGTGTTCTTAATTTGGAATAGATATGTAATGAATACTAGGAATTGGTAAACGATAGCAAGAGATTTTATATATATGGTGAATGTGAACTGTAGAAATCCTTATTGTCCTTGTAGCTACTTTTAAAGTTCCTTTATTCAGTTTTCTGAGACAAACACATTGACCCCATTGTGAAACTGAACCTGAAAGCTGAAGTTTTGATTTTTTTTTTGTCTGTACATTGATTGTATATTGAACATCAAATCAACCTAATTATTGTATAAACAGACCTTCTTCAAGACTGCAGATCATAAACCTTTTCAAAACTGTGTCTGTAGATAGCACAGACAAAATATATACTAAACTAAAGTTTAGCACATGCAGTCTGAATGACTTGTAGAAGCTACAAGTCTATCTTGCAATGTATATGCCAAGGCCTTAAATGTGCTGCTGGGACAAGCTAAAAAGGTAATGTCTGATTGTGATATTACTGCAAGACAAATGGTGGCATGCTACTCTGCTTGAAAACATAATGGCTTTATACTATAACCTTTAACCCTGAAATGATGCTTGAGTGGACCTTAACTCCTAAGTGAACATGCCTGAGTAAATAAAACTGTGGTTTCACATAACAGAGAGATACATTTTTTAGATCCTTTGCTGATTATATTGTGTGAAGGTCAATCTTCTGCCCCATTTCTGAAAGTCGGGTCAGAATAGAGATTTTAGGGTCACTTCTTCAAGTATCTAAGCCATTACAATGCACTAATAGGCCCTGATAGCTCATTTTATAAGTTCTTAGCATTAAGCTGGACATTGTTTGGACTCATTTCAAATCCTACATATACCCTGCAGGGCTAATTAACATCTTTTTAAATAGATGTTTTTTAGTTATTTTGGATTAAAGTGCTTTGGTTTAGTTTTTCTATTTCCTATCATTCGTTTACTATGTGTAAAGATAGAGAATTTCTATTTGTGTAACTCAAGATCTATGTATTGTTTTGAAATTGAACTGTTAATTTTTTTTTTATTTAAACAGTGTAGCATCAAACCTGTAGTGGTAAATATGGCTAAATACCAATACAGGGGTTAAAATTTTAAAAGTGGAACATTTTAGTTGTCCATTCCAACTATATTTTACACAGTGTAATTTCTGACTGTCTCCTGCTTTGTGTGAAATGCCTTCCTATGTTACTCATGTCACTGCTATGAATCTTGTTTAAAGGATGCCGAGATCAATTAATTAACAATTTAATTAGAATGATAAAGCAAACATGTAATTAGGTAGCACACTTCAGTTTTCCACTGAGGTAAACAGAAGCATATAAAAAAAACCCATGTAATGAATTCAATTTGAAATAACTGTTCTGTGAGAACATTTGAGCACAACAGATTTGAAAATAGTATAGAATGGATAAAATTGAGACAGGAAAACCACAAAATACCACTGCAAATGACAAGTGTGTTGACCTCAAAAACAGAATTAAAAGGCCTCCAGTATTGGATGCTTTTGAGGAAAATGTATTTTTAATGAATGGAAGTATACTAGAAGGAATAGTATGTTTTCAAAGTGGAGAAATGTGATTAACATTTGAAGTTGTAAAATGAATCTTGCCCTTAAGAGCATGCTTCAAATTCAACATCTATTTGTTTGAGAAAATATCTTCTATAGCACATTTTCAAGAGTAATCAGCAGCAGGTAAGGTAATTATTCTGTGCATCTGCAATGTTCAGTCACATTGTGGCTTCTTTTAGAACTTGTGGGACAGTAGATATTTAGAAAGTTGATGTGTATATGCTCTGTGCTGTGAATTCTTAGAGCTACTCCATCATCAGCTGGACCATTGAGGATTTCTTGCTTTGCAGTTTACGTGGCAGAGTGATGCTGGAGGTGAATTGTGTTTGATGTATCACGTTTGTGATCTGTTCCAATTTTTTCCTGTAGACCATGTATCACTTTCTTCCTTTGTTCCACCATTTCTTAAGTCTGCGATCACTTGTTACACAATTTTTCCTGTACTTCTATCTGCTTTGCTGTTCCTTCAGTCTAAAATGAATCCTGACTTACCTTACACTGCAGAATATTTCTTAGCTGAGGAAAGGCCATGCTCAGAAACAATGTGCTGTAGTCATATATATGTGTGGAGACTGGAATACTGCTTTCTCGGTGTAGATAAATCCAAGGATTCAACACTGCAGTAGTGGGTGGCTGCAGTAGAATCCATGTCAAGCTTTTCAGCGTTGGTTGGTAAGTTCAGTTTCTTACCTTTGTGTGGTTTCAGTCATAAATAAAGCTGATGTGATTTGAGAATTCAGCAGTAAAAGGTTAATTTCTAATGGTCACTCCTCAAACCTAGCTGTGTTCGTTTTGATTAACATGCTGGCCATGGGCTTCAAAAAACCAACAGGTCCACGACTATTTTCATGTGTGTACAGCATTGTTTGAACTTTTTAAATACACTGGAAGGTGTAAATAGCATGTTAACTTAAGGGATTTTCTTCAAGAGCTCCCTTTTTCCTTGCCCCATTGCCTCTATTTTCCCCACAGACTATTTGCTGTTCTTCAGTATCTCTTACTCTCCCTCCCCATACCCTTATTGCAGGTGTCATTGCCAAGAGCTGGGGAAGGTATCGGGTCTGTGGTTACCTTGAGAAGGTGAAAGCAGTAACAGTGATGTTCAGAGCAACTTATCCATAAAGGTGCAAGTACATATTTAATGGGGTTTGGTTGGTTTGTTGTTTTTTTTTTTTAAGGAAGGTAGATTAATGCAGATGAGGACTGTACATGTGAGACTAGAATGTGTGCTTTCTCTTGGCATGTTTTTGAAATGCATTAGCTAAGTGTATTTTGAACTTTAAAGGGGTTTGGTTGGTTTGTTGTTTTGTTTGTTTTTTTTTTTTAAGGAAGGTAGATGAGGACTGTCCATGTGAGACTAGAATGTGTGCTTTCTCTTGGCATGTTTTTGAAATGCATTAGCTAAGTGTATTCTGAAACAAAATAGGAATGTGATCTCCAGAAGATATTAGTGCTTCTCTACTCAATTAACTTCAGCTTTGAGATAATGGACTTCTGATCTGTTGAGAAGCATGTCTAAGTTAAGGTGCTAGTAAATGATAAAGTAGACACTTCGTATGCTCTGATGCTCTAGCATCTCGCTGCTACTTAAAGGAGGTAGTCTTGTTTTATCTCTAAGTGTATTTTGAAACAAAATAGGAACGTGATCTCTAGTGCTTCTCTACTCAACTTCAGTTTTGAGGTAATTGACTTCTGATCTGTTGAGAAGCATGTCTAAGTTAAGGTGCTAGTAAATGATAAAGTAGACACTTAGTATGCTCTGATGCTCTAGCATCTCGCTGCTACTTAAAGGAGGTAGTCTTGTTTTATCTCTTGATCAAGCACTAGGAGCAACACATCTACTCCCATTTCTATGCTTTATTTGGGGCTCTAAAGCTTTTGATACCAGTCAGCTGGATCAGTTGGTTAGTCTAATGGAAAAATTAGACCACATTGAGAATGACTGTGTTTGGTTTGTTTTGTTTTCACATTAACAAACGTATCTCACACTCTATATATCCTCATTATCAAGATCTGATATTCAAGAAAGTCACTGTTTATGTTGAGAGGGAGGAGGAAACACTTATTTTGGTTGTTCAGTTGCTTAGACTGAAGTAGGTATAGTGTGAAAGCACATCTGTAATAGATATTTGTTCTGGAACAGAGTTTTCTGATTTACTTCTGGCTGGATATTAACCTCAGTTCACAAGATGTGTTCATCAGTCAACTTGTTAGCTAACAGCTTACTTTTAACAAGGTATCTTTTAGCTTTTTGAGTCTAACAGTGTTTAAAAGGGTAATAAACCATACTTTTATTTGTCATTATGAGAGGAAAATATAGCTATGAGTAAATAAAGGCAGTCAGTCTGTATGGCAAGAATTAAATTATATTTTTATATGGTCACTTTGCAGAGTAAGACTGCAGTTTAATTTCTTCCAAAGCAAGAAAATTAATAGGTCAAGAGTGGAACAGCTAACTTCCTGAAAGCACTAAGATCAGAGCATGTAGGCCTCTATAAAGGTCTTTTATTGTTCTCTGTGTTCCCTATCTTAATATTCAGGGAACAAGAGCTATGAAAATATTACGTACGCATGTTCAGTATTTTTCAAAATGAGAATCTTGGCTGTTGCAGTTCTAGGGCACAATGAACACTGATTGCCTAAAAAATTATTTTAATAATTCAGCCTTTTAGCTTGAGGTTTATGGCAAAGTGTTTTGAAACCATTACGATCCTTTTCATTTGTTGTATAACCTAAAATGGATAAACTAATTTATGCTTTTGGGGGATGTAGATTAAGGTATACTTTGTGTCAGGGATGAGGTATAGGACAATAAGTTTAAATCTCTAATTATTTGAAATTATTATACTTAGAAATCCCTGAGAATATGTCTTTAAAATCATCAAAAAAGAATTCTTGCCATTGCTATTCTGTCAAATGCCTCACAGACACCTTCAAAAAAATCACCCTCTTTACATGTAAACTCTTTTAGCATGACCATGCAATGAACATTCAAGAGAGAGTAGTTTACAACTGATTAAACATTTGTAGCCTTTCCCTCCTGCCTTCCCCCACAGAATCATGGTTTGGAAAATGCAGAGTTATGGACTCTTGACATTTCTGTGTTTCATTGCTCTTAATTTCTTTAACAAATTCATACTTGTACTTACTAATTTCCATTCCCTGCCCTTTGCAGACTTCCATGGTCTTTCCCCCTCCACCTCTGAAGAGTGGAGACAAGGCTCGAGGTGCATTTCACTGTTAATTACTTTGGTGTTGGGAAGTCTTCTCATTATACCAAAGACTCAATATTTGTGTTTAAGACCCTTCTTAAAGTGCTGTAGGTAGTGATTATCCTGCATGTTCCAATTTATGGAGTTCATTGCGGTCGGATTAATTTTAGTTCCAGTTCTTCTCCTCCCCCTCAAACAGGGTTTGGAGGGTATCCACTTCTCTCAGGTGTGTGAGCCCTGGCATTGTTCTCTTTATTTACTCTGAGCAAAGGTGTTACAGAATTGCAAACCTGTGAGCCATGTACTAATGTTTGTTTGCTGGGTTCCAGAAGAAGCTGTTTATTTTAGTAGGCAATTTTCATGTGTGAGGAGGTGAAATGTTGAGAAGGCAGCCCCTCATCAGTGGACAAACAATTCCTAAGAATTTAGCTAATGGCCCCCCTTCAGTGCAGAGAATAGATGGCAACAATTGTACTTCCAGACTAAACCAAGAACTACTTGTTTGGCTGCTAGGTGTTAATGCAAATTTGTTCTTCAGCTCATTCAACCCTAGGGCTCCCATCCTTTGATTTAATTAAATGTAATTGGTTACATTGCTCCTCCCAGGCCCCTGAGGTGTTTTTGTTTATTGCTCACTCTTCGCAATAATGCTTCAATTCAAGGCACAAAATGCTCGATAAATAAGAGCTCTTTATCCTGTGTTGGATTTGCAGGGAGATTATTCTCCTCAAATAGTTTGGTTTTACTGTTAAAAGTGAATGACTAGCGAAATAAACTCATTGGGTGGCAAACCTAGCATATCCAGAAGCAAGGAAATAACACGGATAAATTAGATGAGATTAGAAGAAGAAATGAAACTGTAATGTTAAATTAGTAAGGGATTGCAACTGGTGTTGCAAGAGCCATTGACACTTTTAAATGATGCTTCAATTAATAGGATTGCTTTTGGTGCAATAATGTATTTAGAGGATTACTTTTAAAAAGTTTAATTAAATCACGTGTGCATTTGTATTAATGTAAGGTAATGCTTTAAATAACAAATGCATCCGGTGGCAAAAATTGACCTTAGGAAAATATTTAGCACATTTTTAGAACTGACAGTATCATATATGTTCTAGATAATGTTATTTCATTTTGGATGTATAAAATATATTTAAATGCTTTATTTAAAGGGGAGATTTTATTCTGTTTACAACTAACATGTTACCTGTATGTACTTGCACGTGCAGTGTATTTAATTATTCAGACATGGCAAATAGCCTTAACAATTTATATTGTGAAAGCCCCTCTGCTACTGTCCTAAAGATAACTTTGAAGATTTCACATTCATCAGCATCTTCACTTTTAGCATTTAAGCACTCTTGCATCCAAGTTGTCTTTTTTTCCTTGCCACGGTGCTCAGAGAGAAGTTGTCCTGTCGTCCATAGGGCTTCTGTCTTTAGTCAGGCTTTGCTTTCTCTCTTGAGAACATAGGATGTGGCTTATTAATGCAATTGGCTCTGTAGGCATTAGTATCACGGGATAACTCAGAGTAGCTGATGGAAAAGAATGGAACTCTGTAATAGTTTGATTTCATAAACATTTTAAGCCTGTCTAAAAGGGCTCTGCTGCCGAAGGTGAAGACTGCCCAACCTATCCTTCCCCCCCCCTCCTCATTTCCATTCACTAAAAGAATGTGCACAGCAAGTGAAGAGGCAGTACTAAAAGTTTTTAGAGGCAGAACTAAACACCTTGGGCAGATGTAGGCACGTGTCCTCCTTTTTTTGGCTGTTTCGTGCTGTCACTCGTGTCTGTTCCCATGATGAGACCGCTCGGGGACCTCTTTCTGGAGAGACAGTACAAGCCAGAGAGTGGAATTGTTCCTTCAGGTGGCACTGGGTGTCTCAGTGATAATCATTATGAGTTGTCCTTTTTTAAGTGGTCATTGTTTCCCACGTGTGGAGTTAATTTATTCCCAAGCATCGTGTGTGTTGGTGTGGCTAAAACATCAGGAGATTCCACAGAGACAAAACAGAGAGCAAATTAACAGTTTCTAAATTAAACGGATCCTGTCACTAGCAGGGCTGAAATAGGTGCGGGTCAGGTGAATTTTTGGCAACATCAGTGTGAAACAATGAACCTGAACAGAGTTGAAGGAGACTTCTGCTACTGAAGGCCTTGGAAAATGATTGCTAAATATTTAGCAAACTAACTGAAGACTAACCTAACCCACAACATCTCTGTTTTTAATTTTTTATTCTGTGTGATTGCAAAATAATATTTTGTTTTGGAAAAGTTGTCCCCCTTTCTCTTGCAGCAAATGTAAGGCTGCCACAAATGTAATGCTTTTCTGAAACCACTGCCAAAAACAGAGATGCTGAGTCACTAATATATTCCAGCCACAGTAAGATGATAGCTCTCACCTTTCTGACAGAGTACCAGCCCCACACTTAATTCTAAATGGACACTCATTAAAAAAAATAAAAAGAATTAGCCATCAAACACTTCTGAAATCCTGAAAAACAAGATAATCTATTTCACTGCATTGTTGTTCAGTCTTATTTTTTATGGGTATTTTACTTGGATTTGAAAATATTTACATGATTTCTTTTTATTTGAATATCACAAGAAGATAATTTTAAAATATTTTGATTTTCATTGTCCACATAGTTTATATCCACTTAAGAAGAAAAAATAAGTTTCATAGTCAAAAGGCTCTATTTAAAGTTATCACAATGTAATAAGATGCCTCTTGTATATTATATAAGACCTGCTTTCACTAGGTGAAGTGTATTTATATTAATAAAATAATACAGAAAAAAATCATTATGTGAATAGAAGGCCCTATTCAGAAAAAGACTTCAAATTTCTATGTGGGGTCAAAACACTTTCAGAACTATGAAATGGAACATAAGTAATACTCCTATTCTTGAGCTGTTACAGACAGAAATAAAATTCTTAGAAATATGACTATACTTATAACCCACAGCCAAATAATGGCATTCATTCAGCAAAGAAAAAGAATTATTTTCTATTCCAGTCATGGCTAATCTGAACAGCACCCTAAAGCCCAGTACTAGAGCATTGTAAAATGGCATGAACCTACCAAAAAGAAAAATGGATAGGGTTTGTGTGTGTTTGGGTTTTTTTTCTCCCCTTCCTCAGAATTTTTAATAATATGTCCTCACTAAAAAGAAAAAATTTTTCATTATATCAGTCGAAATAATATATAAAATTTATGCTATTTATTGCTTTATTGACTGTCCCATATAGGAAAGAAACAGAACATTTAACATGGATTGTAACTTTGGAATATTAGAATTTTTTAAAAAACATTCAAGTCAGAAACCTGGATGTAGATCCTTGGTGAATAGTTCACATTGTCATCAAACTGAAGGAAGATACTCACCTATTATCATGAGTTAATCATAGAATCCTTTAGGTT
>NW_008630436.1:0-31327 GCF_000691845.1 Merops nubicus
ATAAGTAATTAATATTTTAATAACTTTAACAATTATTTTTTAAAGCCAAACATTTACTCAAACTAAAGATTTATTAAAGGAAATGAAAAATTTCTTACATGAGAAACCTTAATAGTTTTACAGAAGACTAAAATGTTAGATTAGTGATTAGAATCACCATTTCTCCCAAATTTCAAGCTTCTGAAGCAAACGAAACAGTCTCTTAATTTGAACATAATACCAAAAATAAATTCATTTTAGCTTGATGGAAAAGAAATGAAGATGAAAAATTTTGAAAAATTCTGAAAAAATTTCAAATACAGTGTGGGAAATTTTGGGGGAAAACAGTTTCTGAAATTTTGTTTATAACTTCTCTATTTTGGGGCTTTTTATAATTTTATTCCAGACAGATAAAACTTCCTTTTCTGAATGAACTAAATTTAAAGACAAAATGTAAACAAATGTAACTTAACATATTTGTTTTTCAACAAAGCCACAAAAATTTACTTTTATAGCTTGATTTTTTTTCCTTACCAAAATTATGCTGTTGTCACTTTTTTTTCCCCAGTGTTGGCACAGAAATAAAGCTCCATTCTTAATTCAGTCTTAAATCTTTCTACTTCAAGGTCACCAGTTTCAGAAAGTTGTTAGCAAGATATGTTTGATCTACTGACTGGGAAATTACTAGATGACCCAAAGATACCAGTTTCTAAGGGCATTACGAATGGTCACAACAAAACCGTGACTGTTGATGATTTAACTGTTCCCTCATTCTGATGATGAACAGGATGCAACAAAACCTTGCTAGAGCTGTGTATGTTGTTTCCCTGACACTTTTCAAACATATGAGAAATGAAACGCCTTCTAGTAAGTACAGGGGGAAAAAAAAAAGGAAGAGTACAAAATGTGAAATAAATACATATAAGCCTGGGGGAACATGGATTTTTTCAGATAAATTATGAGCTTATTCAAATTGGTAACACTACCCATAGTTTTGTCACTTATTTTGACAGCAGCGTACATCACTTCCCATGATATCCAGATAGAAAACAGACATCATTTGCATTTTCATCTTCTTCCTTGTTCTAATGGTGTTCCATACACTTTCTCTGTGTCACTGGTGCTGTGAAGAGCAGAAAATATACTATAGTGGACTTTGGGATGGTGTTGCAGGAGGAAGAGCTGATGATCAAATGTTCTTTCACATCAGAAGTCTTTCTCGTAAAGATTTTAAAGATTTTAAATTGAAAATGGATGTCTGCAGAATGTATTTGTAGATTCATTATATAAATCTATGACAGATATCCCTTGGTGGTGACTTCAATATTATGATGTTCAATCTATAGCAGAACTTCTTTTCTGTGGCAGCCCTGTAACCTACCCTGAACAACCCTTCCAGCTGTGATGTCTCCTGTGGAAAGGGAAGCAGAGTGACTACTGGGCTGCTTTGAAAAACAATTGTTTTTATTCACTGTGACTTTTTTAACTATGACAATTGAAATAGAAAGAATAATATTAAATAACTGAAATCCATAATCCCAGGAAGATGATGTATCTGAAAACACAGAAGTAGCCTCTCCTCCCACAAAGTCTTTTCACTAGAAAGAAATTAACAGGGAGGTTCACATTCTGAAACAGCTTAAATCTATTTGATAAGACATTACAATAAAAGCAGCTTCAGTGAATGTCTGTGGCGAAGCCACAGCTTAAGTACTGTGTTCAGTTTTGGGCACCACAGTATAAGAATGACACTGAGGTGCTGGAGAGGGTGCAGAGATGGGCAACAAAGCTGGTGAAGGGTCTGGGGAACATTTCTTATGAGGATCAGCTGAGGGAACTGGGATTGTTTAGTAGGGAAAAGAGGAGGACCTTATTGTTCTCTACAACTAACTGAAAGGAGGTTGTAGTGAGGCTGGTGTTGGTGTCTTCTCCCAGGTTACTAACAATAGGACGAGAGGCAATGGGCTCAAACTGCATCAGGCAAGGTTTCAGTTGAATATTAGGAAGAATTTCTTTACTGAGTGAGTGGTGAGGCACTGGAACAGGATGCCCAGCGAAGTGGTGGAGTCGCCATCCCTGGAGATGTTAAAAAAACTCCCAGATGGCACACTTGAGGACATGGTTTAATGGTCATGGTAGTGTTGGGTAATGGTTGGACTTGATGATCTTAGACTTTTCCAACCTTAATGACTCTATGAGTCTATATATCACCGAAAGGAGGGGCTTACAAGAAAACCAGGGAGGGATTTGTTAGTGGAAGGTGTCCCTGTCCATTGCAGAGGGGTTTAAAATAGATGACCTTTAAGGACCCTTCCAACCCAAACCATTCTATGATTCATGAAATAATAATTTACAAACTTGTAAAGCTGCAAGCATCTGTAAGATACCACAAACAATACTCAGTAAAGATTCTAAGAAGGTAAAACAGGATACAACTAGCTTAAATTAGATATACATCCTAAGATGTAATAAAGAAGTCGCTGCTGTGTTGCATCCTACACCACAGTAAGTTCTAAAACTCCACAGGTGCAAGTCATCTACTGTATAGCTCCTTAGTCCCAAGTACAAGCATTATAGCTTTGACAGGATTCAGAAATTTACACCCAAGGCCAACTAAAATACACAAATTACGTTTGTAAGTCCCTGAATACTTTGAATAGTTTGACCTAATAAATATTTTCCAACATCTAAGATGTGTAGTAGGACTAAATGCAGAGAATGCAACTTTATTTTTTCTTTTTTTTTTTTCTTTTTTTTTTCTTTTTTTAATTAGCATTAAGTTTTGGAAATAAAGCTGCTTTTCTTTAGAAAAACATACATGTTCTGATTTGAGTAGAGTATTAATACACATAGCAGGATATCAGAATTTAGCTCTTTTTTCCATATAATGAAGAGGGAGCTTAATCACCTAGCTCCAAGTTCCAGTATTAATAACATGTAAGTCAAAACCTGACAAGTTTCAGTGACAGAGTGTGAAAATTGTCACTTCCTTTTCAGCTTCCACAAACTGTTACCTATACAATGTTGCAGGTACATCACAGTCTGTGCAATCTCTAAAACTCGCACAATGCTAGATACTTAAAGATTTGGCACTATAGAGTATCACAAGGAACAAGTACTTTGAGCCAATCAGAATTCATCATATTGACATGCTGCTTACAATGATACAAGATTTGTGAGCACACATCACCTCCACACCTGTCCATCCCTGTCCCAGCATTCCCAAATCCTTTCTTTTCCACGTTCCCATAGTAACTTATACTAGTCCTACCTCCAATAATTCTCACCTTAGCTCAGAGAAACAAAGTAAGCTTTTTCATTTTATCCTTCCTACTTGTTTCTAAGGCTTTGTTTACAGATTGCTATTCAGCAGTGTGCAGCACCCAGAGATTATGACTTCCAGTCTTTTTTCCAGTTCTTTTGAATCTCTCTGCATGGCAATGACTTGCTTCTTCCCCCACAAAGGTCTAATTACTGAAACAATTTATATTTAGAAGAAATAACAGTTAGTCTTTCACTCTTGAGAATTGCTAGTGCATTAAGTCAGGTACCTCAGAATGAGATGACAATGTGAATATGCAGAAGCACTGCTAACATGGTATGTGTGCAGCTGTTACGAGCTAGTTGATAGGAAACACTGATGTAACAAGTATCTTCATTCCTGCCTCTAAGACAACTTATTAAGAACTGCGGGGAGTTACCTCTGCTCACTGAGTATTGACAGCCTGAAACCATTTCCTGAACTTAGAAGCCTGTGCTTTTTAAATAATTCTTCTGAAATGCAGTCCATTGTGTAGAAATCTTTTTATGAAAGTGTTTCATCCTCAAAAAATAGCTAATCTGTTATGGATTAGATGAGCAATATCAGAGGTGTCTTAGTAACTTTGCTGAATATTTTCAACAAATCCAGATGTAAGTGCTTAGTAGAAGTCTTGTAAAATACTTATGAAACCAACATAAACTATTAGTTTTTGACATTATGTATTACTTTTAATAATGAGTTAAGAACAGAATCAGAGAATCACAGCATGTTAGGGGTTGGAAGGGACCTCCAGAGATCATCGAGTCCAACCCCCCTGCCAGAGCAGGACCATCTAGTCTAGGGGAGGTCACACAGGAATGTATCCAGATGGGTCTTAAAAGTCTCCAAGGAAAGAGTCTCCACAATCACTTTTTTTTTTTTTTTCCCCTTTCTTGTTTTCTCAAACTTTCTTCAGACAGTCAGCAAGTGTAAAGTAGTCTTGCTTCATTGATACTAATGAGTCTTCAGAAATATCTAATATATCACTATTACCTACAATATTTTATTTTCTACATATTTATATTGCCAGATAACTGAGAATTTGTTACCTTTAAATTACTTTAGTGGATAATCAAGTGTCTTCTTCCTATATCATATTTTATTTTCACCTCTTCCCATTTTGTGCTATTTCTTTTCTTCTTCTTGGTGATAAGCATGTGAAACAAAGAAAACACCAGTCTCTACACAGAACTAAGTCAATACAAGTTCCTTATTCTCCATGTGGAGATTTTTTGAAGAGATAGGCTTCCTGGCATACTGCCCTACCCTCACTGCTCAAAGGACAAGTGTGTGGTACCTCTCTGAACCCATCATAAATTCTGTGCTTGGACACTGACAAATTCTGTTCTGGGGAGGCTTTAAGACCAAAGTGGTGTCATGAGGGATTTGAAAAAGATTCTTGTTCTCTACAACGGCCATCATGCCATTTGAAGAAGGATATAAGGGTGAGAAAATAGAACAGAAAAGATATACAAGTAGATATTTTCTGAGTACATAAAACTGCTAGCAGATTCCAGGTCAGAAGCAAATAACTTTGGCTGGAAAGACAGTTTGAACCATACATTTGAGGCAAGGAGGGAAATGTAGGGGTCATATGCCAGATAAAGAAATTCTGAGAATGTCAGACTGCCTTCTGGAAGACAAATGAGACAAAATAGGAAACAAAAAATGATATAGCCCTAACTTCCTGGAGCACATACTAGGAGATATAAAAAGAGCCACACAATCCACTAGACAAGCACCACTTTCTACAAAGAGAGGCGTCTGATTCTGGTAGCAATTGAAAGGAGCAAACTCCATGTTCTTCGAAAAATGCAGACTACCATCTAATTATGGTTCTCAGACAGGATTCTGCTGTTTTCTCAGGAGACTAATAATATCTCTGCAAACTGTGAGCAGGTTGTTGAACTGTTCTGTAGTGCTGCACCAGTTCTGCAGTTTATATTTCCACATTTCTAACCAAGACCAAAACTGGGTTGCCAAGAGAACTAAAACATCTGAACTGTAGATATTGTCAGATGCCAAAAAATCAGATGGTTTTGCAAAATCTATTTTAACAGTTGGCAAGATTACAATGAAAAAATGAGCTGTTATTAATTTATTACTATTGTTTTAGAATCATTCATTCTGTTCCTGAAACATCTAGTGTGCAGGACATAATCTGTCTGTAGCATACACTAAGAAAGCAAGTTACCTAGGAGGAGTGGGAGAGCCAGACATAGTCTATGTATAATAGCTTTTAGACTATAAATACATACTTCTCACCTCCATATATTGCTTCCAACCTACTGTTCGTAATTTGCTAATTTTTTTCAGACATCATAAACTAAGTCACTCCTTAGTGAAGATCTGAAAAAAATACAGGGGTTCATTACAATGAATCATATCAAAACAAAGAGTCTTTAGGTGTAGGGGAAAAACAAGCGTGAATGAAGATGATGCCAATGTGAACAGCAGAAAAGTGAATAAGAATGACCATATTCTTCATGAATGTAAAATGGTAGTAACATTATAAAGCTCAGATAGAAGAATCACAGAATCAGAAAACCACTGTGCCTGGAAAGGACTTTTAAGATCATCGAGTCTAACCATTATCTAACTCCACCAGGCCACTTCTACACCATATCCTTGAGCACCCCATCTAGCTGCCTTTTAAATGCATCCAGGGATGGTGACTCAACTAATTCCCTGGGCAGCCTGTTCCAGTCCTTGATAACCCTTACAGTGTAAAAGTTTTTCCTAATGTCTAACTTAAACCTCTCCTGGCCTAACTTAGCACCATTGCCTCTTTTCCTGTCAGTTGTGGCTTATAAGAAAAGGCCTACACTGGCCTCTCTACAATCTCCTTTCAGGAAGCTGTAGAGAGTGATGTGTTTACCCCTCAGCCTCCTCTTCTACAGGCTAAACAACCCCAGTTCCCTCAGCTGCTCCTCATATGTCTTATCCTCAAGACCCTTCACTAGCTTTGTTGCCCTTCTCTGCACCCTCTCCAGAACTTCAATGTCCTGCTTGTACTGCAGTGCCCAAAACAGGACACAGGACTGAAGGTGCAGTCTCACGAGTACCAAGTACAGTGGCACAATCACTTCCCTACTCCTGCTGACTACACTATTCCCAACACAAGCCAGGATGCCATTGGCCTTCTTGGCCACCTGGCCACTCTGATAGCTCATGCTCAGCCAGCTGTCAATCAACATGTCCAGGTCCATTTCTGCAGAGCAGCTTTCCAGCCACTCCTCCCCAAGTCTATAGCTTTACAGCGGGTTGCTGCAGCCCAAGTGCAAGACCCGGCACTTGGCCTTGCTAAAGCTCATACAATTGACCATGGCCCATCAGTCCAGCCTGTCTAGGTCCCTCTGAAAGGTCTCCCTACTCTCAAGCAGATCAACCCCCCCCCCATCTTGGTGTCACCTGCAAACTTACTGAGGGTACTAACAATCTCTTTATCAAGATCATTGATGAATACACCTTCGTTATTTTGTACTGCACTAAGTGACCTCCCCTGAACTAAGCTCCAATATCCTGCTTCATACACCGCAGGGATCAGGACAAAACAGCTCCTCAAACAATGGAACACCTCAGAAAGCGCTGCTAGCTTCTTGCTGAACTCCAAGACTAAATGTACATCCAATGACATGTGTAAGCATGGATGGTTTATGTGAACATTTATGTATATGTGCATGCAAACACACACTCTCCCTTCTATAGTGGTGCATGAAAATGAAAGATACTGTAATATATACAAAGAGAAGTCATACTACTAGCAGTCAAATACTTGGCTTCTTCTAAACTATCCTGTCTCTTATAACAAAAGATAGATAAATATTCTGATGTATCTTTGTAGATAGATATAGGTATTCTATACAGATATTCTACAGGTAGAGATATTCTATAATCTTTGAAATGGGATTAAAAGTTTAGATATTACCAAGGGTTATTTAGCATTATTACACTTGTTACGATAACTTCTCAATAAATTCTAGCATTGTTTAAAAATTAGAATTAGTAAAGTTAAAATGAATATACTATATCGCTTGTCATCCTTCACAGGTTTTAGTGCAGTACTTTTGATGAAGAACTCTGGTGCAGAATGAAAAGCAATGTCAGAAATGCCAGTCTCTGTATTTTTGATGATAAAAAGGCTGAGTGTTTGCCAGCAGCAGCTTGCTGTCAGTAAAAATGAATCTGAAAGATGCCAACCGTGTCAACAGCTTGAGCTATATACATTTTTTATTAGACAAAGATATAAATCATGACAGAAGAACGTAGGTGCAAGACACATCAAAGAATACCACCTCAAATTCAAAATATAAAGTTATCTAGTACTGTATTTCCCAACTAGATAATTCTATTCATACACATCTAGGTCTGTAAAACCAGCATGTTTAGTGCTAAAAATATGAATTCAAACAGAACTTTCAAAAGGCTATGTATTTTTATATTTAAACTCTGTCAGCCTGATTGTACAAAGTCCTGCACCCAGAGAGGAATAACTCCACACACCGGCACATGCTGGGGGTCACTTAGCTGGAAAGCAACGTGGCAGAAAAGGACCTGGGGGTCCTGGTGTGCACCAGGCTGAACATGAGCCAGCAATGTCCCCTTGCAGAAGAGGTGAATGGTGGGCTGGACTGCATTTGACTAAGTATTGTCAGCAGGTTGAGGGAAGCAATTTTTCCCCTTTATCCAGCCCACATCTGGATTCCCCAGTACAAGAGAGACATAGACATACTGGAGAGTCCAGCAAAGGGCCACTAAGATAAACGAGGCACTGGAGCACTTCACATATGAGGAAAGGCTGAGAGATCTTGGACTGTTCAGCCTGGAGAAGAGAAGGCTCAGGGGGATCTTATTAACGTATACAGGTGTCATAAGGGAAGGAGGACAGAGGACAAAGCCAGGCTCTTCACAGTGCTACCCAGTGACAGGACCAGAGGCAATGAGCACAAACTGAAACACTGGAGGTTCCATCTGAACATCAGGAAACACTTTTTTACTTTGAGGGTGAATGAGCACTGGCACAGGTTGCCCAGGGAGGTTGTGGAGTCTCTATCCTTTGAGACTTCTGTAGACAGAAACTTCTCTAGACATTGTCCTGGGCAATTGGCTCTTGGTGCCCGGCTTGAACAGAGGGGTTGGACCAGATGACCTCCAGAAGTCCCTTTCAACCTCAAGCATTCTGTGCAATTCTGTGTGATTCAAGAGTATGTGGAGGTTTATAAAATGTAACTAAAGTTCAAATGGTTTTGCATTTCTTCATTACACATATCTAATTTAATGCCAGGGTTTCATATTCCTGAATATTAAAAAGTATCTAGAAGGGAATGCACAGGACAGAATGGAATAAAAATCTTGAATAAAAACAAAAAATATGGAAACAGGTTTGTTATATTTAAATAAGGAAGCTGTTGAAACTGCATGTATGCATGTGTTTGCATTTTCAAGGAGTTGGTAACGATTTTATTTGGTTTTAGTATTCCCTCTACACCTAATCAGTTCTACCCCCTAATTGCTACCATTTGAGCATAGATGGAATCATTTTATTCACAACTATCCTGTCTGTAGCCTGCAAAATGAGCTATACTAACATTTGAACAATTTTCATTTGTGTTTTTTGGTTTTTTATCCCTGAAATTCTGAAGAAATGTTAAAGAGAACTTTTAGCTGAATTACTTGTTACATGTAATTTATCTCGTCAGGCTGAATATCTTTTAGTTCCAAGTTGTCTACAAAACATTATTTTAAAAATTAGTCTAAGTATCCACTCAGAGCGACTGAATGAATACTAACTACAGACGCACTTGAATTTTTCTTGAAGAAAGGAAATACACAGTCTATTTCCTAACTATAATGCAGTACTAGTAGTTACACTTAAGTTACATAATTTTTTCTTTTTCCATTGAGTAGTTGACCTACTTTTTATAAATATGTACACAAAGTGTTAGTTATATCCAAGCTTCCAATTCATTGAGTTCTTTGTAGATGTGTTATACGTAGACATTTCACCTGATTGGTTGCCATCAGCCTGCACATTCTCCACAACTTCACCTGTTCATCCATACTATTTTATGAATATTCCCCTCAAAGAACAAGAAAAATATTAAATCTTTGTTCTCATGAGGTTTATCCTATATTACACAAGAGCATATTTCAATTTATGGAGAACTGGTGAATTTCTGCTCTTAGTTGTCCTAACATAACAACTCTATTCAGTTTAAGGGCTTATACCAAAAGGCATAACAAATGAACTCAGAAACAGCCAATTCAACTCTGATTTGGGAAAAACAACAGTTTCTACTGAAGCTGGTAGCAAATGTAGAGCCAGAATTTAGCTCCTTGCTGCACCTGAGCTTATTATTGTTTAGCTGCACATGCACTTCTAAGTGTGTGAGAAAGTTCAAAATGCTGTTGGCTTCTCTTACCCTGAAATCAGAACATTTGTCATTGGGAAAATAATATTACATTATGAAAGATGGAAGAAAGTAGCATTCTAACTTATTACAGCCTACACTGGTGACCAAAAGCAGTTCATTTCACCAAGAGAGGGAAAGATTTAGGCTTTCCCTTTAAAAACCACAATGCATAGAAGTCTTTCAAAATTACTGTTTTGTCAGAACTGGACAAGATAGGTCAAGGGGAAGACAGAAAAAAGGAAAAAAATGTTAATGTTCTTTTATATTTCTTTTTTAATTTTTTTTCAGCCTACAAAGGATTGGTGTCCTTTTTGTATTTTTTTATATTGCGGAGTATTGTGCTTAACATCACTAATTAGGCAAGATGTTAGACTATCAGAAGAAGATATAAATAGAAGAACTAACAAGAAACTTGTAACTCAAACTTGCTATCATATTCAAACTTGCAGAGGTTTCAGTGCGACCTGTAAGAATCAAAAGATTAAAAATCAGTTCCTTGGTCTCTTTCTTTATGATTTCTTTGAAGGTCTGAGATAACCATAATCCTGTTATTTAAAACACAAAGTCATTCTCTAGTTTGCCCAGATCACACATTTGCACTAACACAAGCACCTCCTTATTTCAAAGCATCTGTGAGCAGGAGGTCCCACTGAAGCACTAGGCTTCCAAAGTAGCTGAGGCTTCTGATGGGAACCAGAATTGTGATGAGAACTATTCAAGGACAATGATACCCACCAAATGGGTTACTTTGTTGATTTCATACGCAAGCTATCTGTTCATACAATGAGAAACTATGCTTAATTAGAACTACATAAAGGAATCAAGACTAAAGTAATATAATTTTGTCAAAAAGAAATGTAATCGGCACGAGTTATAAGGGAGTCTTTGGATGCAAGGCTGTCCTGTCTAGATAACTGTATATGTAAATATAAAATAGTGTCAAAATCACCTCAGTAACAGCACTGGAAATACAAAATTTTTTTATAAATGTAAAGTAATTAGCTAAAAAAATTGTGATTAAATACAGTATAAGTGTAGCTGGCCATTGAAAGGTGTTAGTATTCAATAGCACTAACTATTTGATTGAGATCGGTTGTAGGTAGAATATGGTCATAACCTGTAAGACAAATATATCTTTGTCATTACATTTCCTCCAATGTCCCTAAACTTGTCTGTTGATTTGAGACATAAAGTCACATAAAAATATTAATAATTGCTATTGAGGAGGAAAGCATCTCTATCATTGATATTTTGTGGGAAAAATGAATACATATTTGTTTCTCTAGACTAAAGATAAGCCAGACAAACCTGGAACAATCTTCTTGAGATGATTTAAGTGGTAATATAGTGCAGTCATGCTGAAAAATCATGGACCACAATTTATACAGTTCTAATAAACATCTATAAATGTTTAATTAAGGTTTATTATGGGGTTCCAAACTAAAATCTAATAGTGACTTCTCGGAGATGTACATGTAATGTCATTGAGATACTTTAGTGAGATCCTAAATGACAGACATAAAGGAGTATTATTTTATATAAGAAAAACAGTTCCTGTTTTTTTAAACATACTTATTGGAGATGTGAAGTTCTAGACAAACACAAGGCAAGCAACAGTCAAAGGAAGGACTGCAGTTCATTGCTCACTTTTTTATCATTTTTATCTGCTTTGCCTACCAAAATCTGATGTTGTTTTGCCTCTTTTTAAATGTATCCATAGTTCTGAAAGGCCAATAGAAATCTATAAAATTGCATCTACTTTTGCCTACAAGAAAATTTATATAAAAAACATTCAAAGGAAAGTTAAGATGACTGACTAAAGAAGCAATGATATAAAGATCATATAAACTGTAAAGGTATAATGAGAAATTTCATTAAGAAATGCAATGAATGTAAATTGACAGGTCATCTGCTTCTTTAAACCTTAGTTTTCAGAAGAAACACTCCTGTCTTTACAACAGATAACAGACTTTCTTTTGGTAGAAAAATGATCTGTATTTCTGATATCACTGTGGGAGGAAACAGGGTTAAACTTTAGAATAAAATATATTTCATAAGTTTTTTCTCTATTATTAAAATAATATTGTAAAATCTTGATAGTTTGTTTTGAATATTTCTCTTATGAAGACACTGAGCAAATGTCTGCAATTCCAGGATCAGTTATGCTCATTTTAATACACTGTGTAACATAACTGTGCAGAACACCTGAGTAGTCATAGGAGTAAAAACATCAGTTGAGTCCCTGTGACCAAGAGAGAGGATAGTATAATAATGAAGATCATATTAGCAACTCTCACAAGATCACATTAGCCATCCAGAAATATGGTAGTTGTAAATAAACAAAAATTAATATCTAATGAATGTTACTAATAATACTATGTCTGTATTAAACAGTTTACCGCAATTTCCAATACTTTGAGACTTTCTATATCTGTTTAGAAAAGAAGCATTTTTTTTTTTTTTAGTTTTAAATAGTATATGTTCATGCATATAAAGCAAAAGAACTAACTATAGGCACAACCCCATCAGAATAAAGATATTGCCATTGAGTGCTTCAGTTCCCTACAGGCTAAACAAGGCCAAACAAGACAAATATGAGTGTATTTTGTTGTTGTTCTTCTGTTTGGCTGTTTTGTTTACAGACTGATTTTGAAGACTAGACAAGTGATAGAAAGTGCAACACTGCTAAACTGACTTCAGACACATGAAATCCTAACAAGTGTTAGCAGTGCAATGCTGTAAGATGTTCAGCTTAGCTTCCCCATATTTTGAATTCACAGTTGTGTTACTGAGCTGCCGTAAAGGTTGCCAGAGACTCATAGATTTAAAGAAGAGCAAGACTTTTCCTTGGTGTCATTTCAGTTTTCCCTGACAGAATTTCTACTTCGTTTTCTTTTAGAATTATAACTTCATTTAAAAATAAATAAATAAAATCCAGTATTTATCTTCAATTAATTCCTGGTAATGAGATACTTAATTCTGTGCCTGATTTTGAAATCAGACATTACTCTTACCTAACATCTATCACATTTCTAAAAGTACTGACTACATTTTAAGCGGTGAATAATCTATAAAAATATACCTTCTATTACCTTTGTACTCTTGAAGAGTATGTTTCAAATAGTAATGCTCTAATGTTGTCATACCATCAAAAATATTGAGGCTTGTGAAAAGCAGTACATAGTTCTGTATGCTAGGCAGTCCAGAAAAACAGGCAGCCAAGATGATGCATATACTATCCCAATGGCACCACAAGATAGCACGGTTTGAGATCATTTCCATGCTATGTGAAACTTAACCAGCTGAACAACATGGTCATTCATGTACTTTGTTGTAGAATTTGGCCATTGCTCTAAATAGACCACAGAAAAGCCTGTATCATAATTAGTAGGACAGATGTCATTTGGCAGCTTTGACACTTTTCAGCTGACAAACTATGTGGTCCAAGTCAATGAAACTTTATCAGGTTTCTCTTTTCCTTCCCAATGCAAAGTTTTCTTTTTATTTGTGCGTGTGTGTGGTAAAACCACACAGACTAGTCTGTCTCAGTATGCATTCAAAACTGTACTGAACAGCCCTTCACAAAAATTTATTTCTTCCATGAAAGGTCTTGATCTTGACGATGGAAACTCTTTAGAGCAAAGCAAAAACATGAAGCTATGACTTCCATTTTGTAGGAACTGTTTCAAATCCAAAATAGAGCGTCCATCACAGACTGCCTTCAAACAGAGAAGACTGAACTATTTCTGCAGACTGGAGATTGTCAGTGGAATAATGTCTAAGAGATTCTGTAATGGTCTGTTTTTTCAGAGAGGACCCGTTTTACGATCTTGCCTGTAACTGAGCACAGATAAATTTTTAACTCGTCATATAAGTGATCCAATGTTGAATCTTTTGTCTCTGGTTCCAGAGATATTTTTATCTCCTTTTTTTTTTTTCCCCTCCTCTAGTATTGTACAATAAGAACTATTTGGACAAAATTTACAATTAAATTAGTATATTTAAAAGAAAAATTTCTATTTTGACAAAGGCTACATTCTTTGACTACAGATTTTCCTCTCTCTTCTTCCAATGTGCAGACTTTTTGCAGATAGTTATGAGAGTAACAGAGAAGATACGTCTGATAGTACATGATGGTGATGAAGTCACAAACCCACTATATTAAATTTGTTGCTGCTTTCAATATGAATACACCCTGTCACAATGTAGTGGATATTAGACAAAAATATACAGTTCCTTGACTGTGTATTTTCCCTCTGGTCATATTAATTTTTTTCCACCCATATTTTGGCTAGAAAATGGTCTCTGTGCTAGCAGTACTAAATGTCTAGAGTATCCTTTCTTCAGGCTCTTTCCAGAAATGAAACAGCTCTGAGGGCCACTATTTCAGAGAATACAACCCATGAGGCAGGTTGAGACTGAACTCAGATGGCGTGTCACAGAGCTAATATGTTTCGTCAGGACTGTCTGACTTCTGCTTTTTGAATGAATAACTCAAGTCAAATACGTCTTTTTTCAGTTTCCACTTTCACAGAAAATCCAAGCATTTTCATATGGCACTACAAACAGTTTGGTGTTGAAAGGTTTTCCCTTGAGGGAAACACAATACTCCAAGAAGACTCTCACATGGCTTCTCTGAAAGACTTTTTGTATTTGTCTGCAGAACACTTTGGATGACAGAATTAAGTAGACAGTTCTACAGAAAAAGACAGAAAATAAATTCCTCTGCCACATTCATTCTAGGACAACAAACATTATAAGATGCCATGAACCAGAATTTTTTTTAGAACAATACAAACTATGCAATCTTAATCTTTCTGTTGCTGTGTGAAGCATAAAAAACCTTCTCATTAAAATGAGATAAACCTTATTGTTCTCAATCACTTTTTGCCTCTTACAAAACTGGTAAGACAATGATAAATTTGCTTAATGTAATTAATACCTAAGCCCTAGATGCTGATATATAATTTGATTTGCAATCTATTTACTGAAAGTAGGAATCTTTCTGAAGACCTAAGAGATGAGAGTTAACAGACAGTTACTATAGAGCAAAGATTATGACAATGTAATCTATAAAGGCTTTTTAGTAACGCAAACAGTATTTCATTTGTCTATGTTTTCACATTTTTTCTCCTTTTCTCTTATTTTCCCCAGAACCAGATGTACTGTAGCATTCACTTGAGATGGCCCACCCATGCAATTTAAGTGAAAGATTTTAAAACTTATGTCTACAAAGACATTAAGGTAAAATTTCTCAGATGTGAATTCTTTCGAGTTAATTTTGAATAGAATTTAGAACGTGAAACTCCTATAGCCAAATTCATCCCACCTCAGGTGAAACCAGGGGGTACTTAAAACAAATGTGGGTTATATCTTGTGGTATAAGAAATCAATTATTCTTTGTGCTTGTACATAGGTAGTCAAGAAGGAAAGTGCAATATTTTTAAAATTAACAAATGCAGTTTCCAAAGATAAAATGTGGAACTATTATTATTATTGCATTGGAAATCTATTTTAGAAATATACTTGTATATTTAAGAAAAAAGCTGAGAAGGCTGCATTGAAATATACTGTTTCAGGGTGATACAAAGGCAGAATGATACAAAGTGTACAAGAAACAAAGGCTATTCACTGAGTTTCAGAAAAAATTATGTTCTACAATTTCAGTAGACCAAGAAGTAGAGCAATAATTGAGCCATTAAAAATCACAGTAGACTACTGAGGAGACAAAGAGACATCATGATTAGTTGTTATCTTCATGAGCTATAAAACAGACTACATTTTCAGCTACATTAGGAGTAACATAGCATGGTAATCTAGATGAACATTAGTATTTTAAAGATACAAGTTTCTAGAAAGTAAGGGGGTTTTTTTTAAAAAAAAACAGCTTTTTCAAGTACATGGTCTAGTTTTTAATTTTCAAGGTCATGAAGTCTTCAGTTAATACAATAATTAATCTTAAAACTTCACATATAATCTGAGTATTTCAGAATATGATTGTAGATCAGTTAATACATTAGTAAAATCTTTACCCTTCTGGCAATTTCTTGAAGAGCTGATATTTCTACGTTTCTAAATACAATGCCAATTTAGAGTAAACTACTTACAGCAAGCTGTTATGGAATCCCTGATGTACTTTGAACAGAGAGAGCATCAATTCCTTTTTAAATATTACTTTGTGTTTTCTGTATCAACATTCATTCTGCCATTATACATGCATAAATGCAACATATAACAACTTGGGGTTTTGTTTGAGTTGGGATAAGGGAAAGGATTTAACATTAACATCTTGATGATACAAACCTATCCTTCCTATGTGTCTGCCCCCTCCAGACACAGAAACTCAAAAATACACAAAATATCCTCATGGTTTCAAAAGAAAATGTCAAAATGGCAGCCAAGGCAGCTTGTGCTCTACTAACAGAAACCAATTGCTGTCGGATACAGTGGCATTGCACATATGGCTGCGCAAGGATGGGGAAAGCAGTAACCAAGAGCTCTTTGCTACCATGTTCTTTCTCTTGAAGGACCATTTATTGCTCCCCAGACTCTGCGAACTATTGTGAAGCCACAAATAAAGAAAAAGAAAAAAAAATGTGAAATAAATTTTAAAAAGTCAGGGGCAGAGAGTTTGGTCAGCTGTCAGTTACACTTCTATCAGTGTACACATTATGGAAGCATATGTTAAATACCTGTGGCTTCTATGTATTTTAAATAAAATGCTCTTTCACCATAGCCCACATATATATACTTTTACAATGTGCAAATGTATTTGCATTAGCCAACATAATGTATTTCTTAAAATTTAAATACTTCATAATGGAAAAAGGCCAGGAAGTGGTGACAAAATACTTCCTATTTTTAATACTTCTGAACAGCTGTCGACACCTAGAACCTAACCAAAGCAGACTATCAACTACTAGTATAACCAACTGACATTTTGAAGTGTACAAGCAGACAATAAAATATCATAAACATTCAGAACCTGAGTCTAAGACAGAAATAGTGTTTTTAAACAGTATCATTTAAATAGAATATCTACTAATACAGAGAATGGATTTTCTTCCCAAGATTTTTTATTTTATTACTCTTTTCTGTAGTTGAGAAACAACTATGTGTGTACATAATACTTAACAAGTTCAACATTACTCTAAAACTATAAGCAAGCTGAAAAATATTATGGCTAGCATTGTCCTAATAAATTATTTTGAACAAGACATGGTGAATATGGGATAGACAAGCTTCTACCAAAACAATTACAGATGAACAGACAGTTGCTTTTCCAAGCTTCAGAACTTCTGTAGCTGTGTTGAATATGATCCAGAACAAAGCTGTTTAGTCACAAATTTTTCATCATTTCAGCTGAGAGAAGCTAAAATTGGTATTTGCAAAAATTCTTTATCATGTTTTCCATTGTGCTTGGACCACGATACCATGTTCAATAACAATTATTGTATTACAGAGTCAGGAAGATGTCAAAATAAATCTCATCCAGGCAGAAAGGCTCTGGTTAGGACCAAAGAATGGCTAGAAACACAATTTAGTCTTTTTTCTTGAAACCAAATACAATGGCCTAGACTACTGTCTGCAATCAAGGATGAAAGGAATTTGATGCAATTCACAGCCAGCTTTATGAGATCTTTGTGCTTATGATACATACAGTGATGAGCTCATGTAGTCTACAACAGCTACACTGAAGATGCCAGTGTTATCTTTTTCTAAAAAAACAACTCAAGATAACTGGTTGTAAACCTCATTATTCGTCCTTCCAAACTATACCACTAAGAACTGTGGTGCTTTGTGGTTTAGATTTCCACATGCACACTATGCAGTGATCAACCCATATAGTAGCCCATACTGGACGAGTTTTAATTATCTGTTGAAGATTTAGAAATATGCTGTGATACACCATATCAGAAAGTCCTCTGAAGGAAGGGAAAATTACAGAGTTTCATGTATGAACTTGAAAGACAATCTATATAAAAATCAGTTTCATCAGTACAAGCTGCACTGTACTTTACATTTATCTCCATCATGCATTTTCAACCTCTATTTTAGAAATTATCAAGTTTAGTATTTTACACCTTCTAATATCTTGACTGAAAGGGAAACAATACCTAGGTAAAATGTAATTTTCAGGATTATACCATTAGATAGTGTAAAAGTCTCTATTTTATACAAAAGGACGATTATTAGATGGAGCAGTTCAAACTGGGAGAAAATATTAACTCCACACATGGCCATACGAAAAATGCAACCTTTTCAAGACCAACTTGTCTGTACTTAAAATCTTTCTTGCAGCCTTTGCTTAATAGCACTTGACACAGTACTATGCATTTTTATTGGTTTGTTTTTTTTTTTTTTTTTTTCCAGATACGCAATATAGTGGATATACAGAGAGAAACCAGAATTTGATCTGAATTGCCACCACCCAGTACTACAATTGCAATTAAGCAAATGAGGATGATGCATTGGTCATATGGAGTTATAGCTAATCTATGAAACTATAAACACGTTGTGGACTCCTGAGAGGATTACACTACTTCTGTGTTCTTCAGGCATTACATAATGAAAATCGCAGATCAGGCATTTCAAGGGTGTTGCTACTATAAATTTAACAGTCACATAAGGTTTACTCCTGTCATTGTCTTCAGTTCATATAAACCAGAAGAAGAAAAGGAACTCAGACATAAATGAAAACGTATTTTCGGTGGACTTAGCTACAGAATATGATAAACTGAAACAAAAAATCCAAACCACACTATTGTGTCCTGCTGTTAGTCGCAGATTTTGTGTTAAGGAACAATCTATTATACAGAAGGGTAAGAACATCAAATAGAAATTCTAAAATATTTCACTTACAATAAAATTTCCATTTTAAGTATCTTGGCTATAAAGAAGAAGTGTTAAAAAGGACAAAGGAAAGATAAACAGAATAAACAGTCTATTTTTATAGTTTTAATGACAATTCATTGTCTTTCCCTTCTCTTCTGAATTTCCTTTTTTATACATTCACTTGTACTTTGATATTGAAGGCCACCTGTAAAGAATAACCGGCCTTCCTCTCAAAGCCATGTCAGAAAATGAAAGGCAATCTTTTTAAGAGCAAATACTGCTTCATTCATTCCTTAACTAATGTAACACTACCCCTCTGAGGAACAGTAGCATTATTTGGACACAGCAAACAGTTTTCAGTCTGGAGAAAAAATGGGTAATCTATGTAACTTCTTTATCTAGAGAAAGCATTGTTACAGAATATAAATCTCTATGTGTGAAAATGTGTAAAGAGATGCTGTATGTCCATAACCTTTTCTGTCTTTTCAGGATTTTACAGAAGATAATGCAATTAAAGGAACCTGTCCCTTGTGTTTTTCTGTGATGCCTGCACTTCTACGCCTAGGAAACTTGCTACTGTTGGAAAAGATGGTCTCCTTTTTACAGTTGTTTTGCAATAGAAAGAAGATCCAGAAGGAACTCTCCGTCTATATATGTGGAGACAAAGTAATTCACTTAGACTAAAATAGTGTTATACTTTCTGAAGTCACTTCACAGCATCTTTTTATGTGAAATTTCTTTCTGAGCACGCAATCTGCAATGACCACATTATACCTTCAACTACACTCCTAATATATACGGTCTTTTCATCTTGAATTCTTCTGACACTTGTATTTTAGATGCAAATTATGAAAGCTTTAAAACATAATCACGAGCAAGCATCATTCCTGACATTTCAGATGCTTCAAACTTCAGAGCTGTTTCTAGCAAAATGAAAGAAACACTAGATATTTAAAGATTTGCTGTGAGATCTGTGCCTTCATAAGGGAAAAGGCAAGAAAGAATTAACAAATCTATATTTTGACACTGCACAGAATAAATAGTTCTGAGTATATCTAAAATGACAGTTTTTCATATGAAAATCAGTGGTTAATATTCTCTAGATAGAACAGATTTTCTTTTGTATGAAAGGAGAGCTACAAGAAACTGCTCAAAATGTGGATACATGGTCAATGAACGCCAATGAAAATTTTGAAAATGACAATGAAATTTTTCATAATCTGTAAGAAGCAAAAGTAGCAAAAGTAATTTTTTTTTCCAGCATTTTTCCTTTTACCTCTGCATGGTCACAGAAATAACATTTTAAAACACAAAGTCACACAGACATAAACTGTGGGGAAAAAGGATTCATAACAAATTCCACTCATTCAGACAGATTTTTTTTTTTTTTTTAAATAGCACAAATTTGCCACTGCAAACTTGTTCCTTTTATATTTATGTAACGTTTTATTATTCAGATATGACTGCAACAGCATTAGCTGTAGGATAATAGTCTAGCAATACTTCTACTGAAGTTTCCCTGAGGACATAGCCCAGATCTGACGGATAAGACCTCCACTTTATAGTCTTTATCATGCCACAGGTGAGTTGCATATGCTTGCTTTGTTTCACATCTTACTGCTAATTCTCTGAAGTAAGCTGGATTTCAGTGTTTTTATTGAGTCAATAGATTCATAATTCTAGATTCCAACAAGCATGACAACTCTTCGTTTAAAACATTGCCATTTCAGGGGCCTATAAAATCTCCCCCTAATCTTGATTTCTGGTTTCCCTAATTCAAAATAAAAACAGAAAGTGAAGACAGAAAACTTCTACTTTGTTCAATTTTCCCATCAGAATAGATAACTTTTTTAAAGTACTTAGTTTCACCGCGAACCTTAAAGGGCTGTATAAACCCAATGCAAAAATCACTCCATCCCCATCAAATATAGTGATGCATAAAGTAAATATAGTAATTATCTAACAACTCCTAATGATACTGTACTTATTTTGAGACAAAAGGAGAGTAAGAAGACCACACACCAATTTTAAAAAGTAGATAGGGTGCCCACAGTGCAAATAGCTGTAATTGTAATCTGGAGGGAACCATAGGTTCATTACTCTTCAGAAAACTGCTGTAGTGTTCTGACAAATATTTAGTACCTTGACACTTAGGTCTTACCTAGAAGACTGATTAGATTACTAAGAGGCGTTTTTCATGCTAGCATCACATCCTGCATTTTCCATAGTGATTGCCCATGAAAGGACTTGCCAGCTTCCCCTCTGAACTGTGAAGAGAGCCAAATGCTGGGCAGAAAGGACAACAGTATAAATATTCTGCTTTCACTAAAGACATCCATTTCTGCTTAGATTTTTATTTAAATAAGTTCTCTGTAAAACTCTGCTGAAAAATGAAAATTTGACTTCAGATATCTTGCAGTAACTCTGTAGTAAAATGACACTTCTCCTTTTGAGCACCAATTCAAACTCCTTCCAATCCTTTTCAGCCCTGGTCACAGAAGTTATGGTAATAACTTAATGAAATATTAATGACATTAATAATGGAATTATTAATTAATTATTAATTAGGAACAATAATAATGGAATTATGGTAAGACCATAAGGGGAAAACCCTTCCAGACAAAAGATGCCCAAAGAGAAGACTGTAAATTTAAAAATTATTAGGTGAATATTTCCTAGAACATATGTTCAGTGCTCTCTCTTGGATCATGGAAAGTCCTAGATGACTTCTTCAATTCCCTTACAGGCTTATTTTACAAGTTTTTGTAACCTATTTGTTATTTCCTATGATTTTAAATAAGAATGTCTCAGAAAAGCCATATTCATTAATTTCCAATTATCTGATGTATTTCAAATTCACATATTCTGGCAACTCATGTGCATTCTAGAACACAGAGCAGATGAGCAGATAATGGAATTAAATGTGAAGTTTAATTATTATAATTTTGTTAACTCCAAAAGAATAAGAAATAGACTGCCCATGTAGTAAGTAAAAGAAACATCTGCAAATAAATAAATTAATAGTGCGTTTTTGATCTTTTTGAGCAGTTCTAGAGCTAAATGAATTTCCAAGGTATTTCTCTCTCAGATGGTTTCCCAGCTTGCTCCAATAACATTTTTAAACAGTGATAAATATGCAGATTTAAGTAAATAGAGTTAACAACTCAAGAAAGTTGTATAGTACTTTTCCACACCCATTTTGAAGTTGAAAGACCAGTTGTTGCTGTTCTGCAGAAACAGTGTTAAAGAAGTAGAGTACTTTTGAAGTTGCAGGCTTCAGACTAAGTTAGAACTGTTCCTCCTTATTTAAAAAAAAAAAAAAAAAAAAAGACATTTGCAATAAAACCAAGCCTGTTTTGTTTCACATGTAAAGAAAGATCTGAAATAGTCATTTTTTCTACCTTAAAGGTCTATATGAAACAGAGCTTAGGATGATAACATAACTATTTAATTTAATTTTTGTAAACACTGTGATGGATCTCTCAATGGTAACCCAATTCACTCAAATGAGGTATCTCCTTCCTTGTTGCCTGTGCCTGGAACCAACAGAAACTACTAGGTGTTTTTATTAATTTAGGAACCAACCTGTCTAAACCCTGCTTGAGACTGATGCCCACTAGAGAACGACCAGCTTTCAAAAGACCTGGCAGTTTTTCCGTGGCTGATTATTCTGAGCATTGAAAACTAAGTATGGAGTTACCCTAGCCTAAATTCTGCATTGTGACTCTGTTGCAAGGAAGGAGAGGACAAAGCTTGACAAAAGGAAAAAAAAAAATTAAATTAAAGGCAAATGCTTGGACTAAGTTGTAATTTCACAATATGCCCTGTGCAAGGAGAGAGACTTTGGTACAACACAGAGTCTTTGCAGATGATGTATTTTGAAGGTTTTTTTCTCTACTGTAAAAGTACTGTCCATCAAAAAAAAAAAAAAAAGTACATATTACTTCTCAAATACACATTAATTACATTTGGAAAATCTGTGAGGATGTAGAAAATAAATATTTTTTTCTGGGTTTATATACAGGAAACTGAAGAAGGGAAATTAAGATACGTTTTCCAAAATAATAGGATTAAGAATCAAAATTCTTGGGTTTAGTATCTGTGCTAAGATTATTTCCTCTTTACTGACAAATTTAACTTCATTTGGAGAAAAACACTACTGATAGTATTTGTAATTAGTAATTTTAACATTGCTATTATCTGATATTATCTAACATAAACTAATTTATTCCAATTTTTATTTGAAGATAGTATCTATGAAATAAATGGAAGCAAAACTTGCTGCAGTTACATCTGACATAAAGCACTTTGGTCTGCTTCCTAGGGCTCCTCCATTTTACAGTTACTGTTTACTGTTACCATCTTTCAACACATCTGCTTTCCAAGACTTTGAAGCACAAAACATACGGAGCGTAAACATATGCAGTTAGTTAGAAAAAGACTTAATGAAATGATAAAAAACATTCTGCCATATTTTACTGTGCAAATTACAAGATTTATTTTTTTTTCCCCAAGAATCAGTAATGTTGTTGGCAATTTCAGCATCACTGCTTTGTTGGCAAGTGGCAAAGAAACCACTTTACACATCACCTGAATCACAGATCATTTGTTCACGAACACTCAGTTTAAATCTCCTGTTGGCCAATCACTTTGTAAAGATCAGGTTTAAAGCTGCAGAGTGACAAAGACTTTCTGCCTGTTCCTCTTACAGTTATCTAAGTGTATGATTAGGTTAAACCTCCCGTAGAAAAGTGTTAAAAATGCTAATGATGCCAAAGGATTGAAACAATATCTTCAGGTAAATAAAGGCCTGTGGCCGCAGTGCCTTGGAAAAATTAATTCTCTGACCACATTTATTTGGGGCAAGGAGAATGTGTGTTTTAAGATTATTATGTTTCTTAATCTTTGTGCTTTTGGGTATCACTTTGCATTGACATTCTTAACATATATTAATCAGACTATGATATTCTACTCATTGTCCATATATAATTTTATTAAGTTTGACATTTTCCAGAAACATCAGAGAGCATATCACACTGGTTAACTTTTTAGACACTTAAGTTATGAAGTTAGTCTCCTTAAGCTTCTTCTATCAGTAAAGGAGGTCTAGTTTTCTTTAGAGAGTCATTTTTATCATAATGTGCATGCTATTGAGGATCTTAATGTATGCTTCAAATCACCCTTTGGAGGGATTGCTTGAGCTCTCTCCTGACTCTATGGAGTGCCTAGGCTGCCTGGCTGTCCTGAATATCTAAGTGTGGTTGTCATCCTCACCCTTTTGTCTAGCCATCTCCTCATATAGCTACTACGGTTAACTACTCCTGTCTTAGAAATCTTAGTTTTCCTGGCATCACTAGTTCATCTGTATGCTAGAGAAAGAAGGCTTAAACAAGCTTAGCTCAACCTAGATCACTCTAACAGTCTGCTGATACTAAAAAGGTTGGTCAGCTTTTGGTCACGCAGTTCTTCATTGTGTTGGACCCAATACAAGTCACACTTCAGACTTTTGCTAGCTTAGCTTCCCATTGAATTAGCAAACTGAATGGTTCACTAAAAGAGTAAGCATGATTTATGCACAGGATGGTGCAGGAATATACAAATCAAAGTTGAGCAAGCAGAACTACAGCCTTAGAGGCAATAAGCTGTTAAATCATTTCAACCTAAATTTTTTTGCCTGGTAAATACAAATGATTAATGTGTTTAGGAATTTTATGTTAAATTATTTCATCAGTTGTAACAACAATGATGGGAAATCAAAATACAAAATATACTTCATAAAATCTTGAAATTTAGAAACCTCATATCCTCTTGGTCCATGAAAGACATTGCTCAGGAAGTTGCAGAGTAGAATGAGGCTTTTGTGCTTACCTGACATCTCTGCATCACTACTCTCTAAGACACTGCCTTCTAGGGGCTCCTTCATCCACATCCCTTCGTCCCTGATAGTCTGTAGCACGCTCAGTTCCTGGGCCTGGTTCTGTAGCTTGTACATGGCTGGTTCACTGGTCAAACAGATAGGTAACACTTGGCTCACATTAAATAATGGAGAGTAATTAGTTTGGGGGTTTGGGTTTTTGTTGTTTGTATTTTTTTTTTCCCCTCCAGCACCACTCACCAATTTCCACAACACACAAAAATCACAGTATCCGTTTATATCCATAATACTGTACTGGATCTGGCTAAGCTGGAGGTAACCCTCTTTACAGCAGCCTGCATGGTGCTGTGTTTTGGATTTGTGACCCAAACTGGATCAAAAATTTGCTGAATGTGTATGACAGTGTTCTGTCATTCAAAGTTACTGATGTGGAGATCAAGAGAAAAAAACCCTTGTTCATAAGAAACAAACCTACAATAAACATCTTCACGGTACATATGAACACATCCATACAAATTGCATTCCTCTAAACACATGCATAGAAATAAAATACAACTTTGATTATGTATTTGCCAGTTTAGAGAGATGGATAGCTAGAGTCATAATAATAAACAAATATTCTACACCTCTGTCAATTTCTTTCCTAGGTACCAACAATTTTATCTGGCACTTCCAGATACAAAGAATAAAGCCCTATTTTTGTGTGTTATGTTTTCATTTTTATAGTATCTGAACCTGCACTTGCAAACCGTCTTGAGGTAACATTATTTACTATTTTTGTAAGAGTCTTTCTTTACTTCAGAAAAGAAAACTGATATTGCACTTTTTCCTTATTGTAAAGTTCCAAAACAACATCACTGCAGTTTTAGAAGTTAAAGCATTTTTCCTATAGGTAATCAAAAATCTAGCTAAGTTCTTGAAGTCAACAGTTTCTCAAACATGGGTGTTATTTTTTTTTATTTCTGTTTCAACATTTGTGTTAGAAGTTACATGGTTTCACACTGTGTTGACTGGTATTACAGGCAATTGGTAAATACTCATAGTAAGATAGAACATCCTCCGTTTGCTTGCAAATAACCATCTACATCTTAACATATTTTTAATGGAATTAAATTCCTGGAACGATTCACAGAAGACCAAAAAATCCAGTTGTGCTTAGGTACACAGGCAAGTTAATACTATTTAAGCACACCACTAAGAGAGAACAAAACAAGCAGGAACTTTGGTGTATGTCTTTATAGCAATATTATGATCACCAGTAGCAGCTGTGATTAAATATCAATCACAAATGACTGACAGTGTAAAAAAGACCTTTTTCTTCATATAAATGGATAGAAAGTAGGTACATAGTATGCACAGTGGAAGTGCAAATTACATGTTACTACTTGTAACTACATGTAATTACATGTAACTACACGTGGTCCAACACCTGTAGACAAGGAAATCACTCTGCATTCTTTTTCTCTGCTCCAGTTTGCTAACTGATGTCATAAAAGACTCCTAGACTGGGATGTCAGGAATTCAGCTGAAATCACCATCGTACTTACAAGTGATAATCACAAAGCAAGGAATAACACTAGTGCTATCTTCACATACGTAATACCTTGAACTTTCAGGTTTGAGCATTCCAGAGAAATCTTGGACTTTAATCTTCCCTTCTAATATTATTTTCTATACCAATAACAACTGATGTAATGACTGAAAAGTATATTGGTTTAGTTTTTCATCTTGTTTAGGAGTAAAATTCTTAGTAACATCATGGGGTTTTTTTAATGAAGAACAGGGAACATTTTTTCTGTGACAAAAAGGTACCATAAGTTTTCAGCACTCTGTTTAATTCTTGATGCACACTGGAGTCTCACTTATTTGTGAAGCAAAGCATCAGAGAATCCAGCTCTTCAAATCCAAGATCTGTTAATGCCATACTGTGATGTTCTAGCTAAAATAAGCACAAATTCTAACACACATTGCTTCACTCATCTCTCCTTTAATCTCAACACTAAACTAAGAATGTATGGTGTGTTTTGGAAAAAGAAAACCCCAAAGATATACATTATTTTTTATACCAATTCCCAGTGTGCAAGCTTTATATAGTTATTCTGATTGCAAAAGCCTTAAGAACAGAACTTTAAACATTTCTGTAATATTCACTTTTATGTTTCTGTTCTCATTATAAATAAAACAGCATGATAATATCGTCCAGAAGTAATTAATTATAAATATTTTATATAAAGACCTAAATGTAAGTGAAAATATATTTAACCAATAATTGAATCATTGCTTCCTCTGTCACACTAGTTAATAACTTGAAAGGCTCCGAAATATGAAATCAGCTCCACAGAACTTGCATTTTAAGAGGTGTATTTCATGACACATCTGTTATGAAAGTTATTCTACTACAACTACTGAAGGCATATGTTGTCACATATAAAAATTTCATTCAAGCAAGATGCTGTTCTTCCTCTACTTTTACACACACACACACCCCTCACCCTCCTCTCCACCCCGCCCCAACCCTCTTGAAATAAGCTGTGACAAAGCAATAAGTGAACCAAGATTTTCAGGCAAATGTTTCAGCAGTTTTTCCTTAAACCAAGCACCCCTGTGCTGACAAATAGCAATTTCTCCGGGAAGGCTTTACTAACATGGACACTGGAACTTGGGATTTCTCCAAGATGAAAACTCGGAATTAAGACTGCCCAGAAAAATGTGTTTATAACTGTTCAGAACCTGTTCTGTCTCTCAGGACTGCTAGAGTACAATTCCATGGCTCAGTGTGTGCAGCCTGCTCTGGATCAGTTTCCCACTCCCCACCACCTCTGAAAATCAGTCTCTAAAGTCTCCTGTTCTCAAGTATCTCACTCTCTGCTTGTACTGCACATCTTTCTGTTGTTTTTTTTGATCTCCCTTATTCTCAGCCCACCCTCTGCTATATTCCAGAAACTCTTTGTTGAGTGCCATGCTTTCTATTCTGTCAGGTGGAATATACATACACACATGCATATATATGTAGATACATAACATACAATATGTATACATTACAAATATGTCAGATACCATATCACCTGTAGAATGAGACAGGAGAATATTTGCTAGATAAACTAATGAATTTTAAAGAAAATCTAAAACTGGTGACATTTATATAGCATGAGAACTATAACTTGCTGCAGTTTCTTTGGCTTGCCAAGCTTCCCATAGTCTCTATTTACCTCCTTAACAAAGTTGGTCATAATAAGGTAGACTGGAACAGATAAGAAATACCTGCAAACAGCTACTAGAAACACTAGTATAAGAAAGCCCCCCTAAAAAGTAAAAGTGTATATCTCATCAGCAAATGCAATTGCCTTCCTGTCAGTAAACTACCAAATAATCATATATTTCTCAAAAGGTAGGGAAAAATATTTTAATGCATTAGTTACTACCCTATATTTTTATCTTTTCTTTCCTACTAACATCCTTCCTCTGATCACAGTTTCTGTTCAATTATCCCCCTTTTAGCCAGCTGTTGAAAAGCTGACATGCAACCAGGGTTGCACTTATAGACTTCAAGGCTTCAAAGTGCTACTTGGGAATGGATCCAGAGTCAATCTGCCTACTCCTATAGGAAAAATATGTAGGTAGCAATTTTATATAAAAACACTCACAGTGTCTTCCATTGGTGATGGAAACCCACTTTTACACACAGTGTAAATTTCCACACCTGGGTTTAAATTAGTGGTTTTTGAAAAGATTAAACAAATGTATATAACTGTGCATTTCAGTGAAAACAAAACAAAACCCACTGCAAAACGTTAAAACTTTAAGGCATTAAAACTTAAGAGATTTCCATAAAGTCAATGTCCAAACTAAAACTATATCACAGACCAACATCAATACAGAACTATGACCACAAAATACAGCAGTTCCTTAACTGTATGTGCATGCAAATATCTGTTTTGTAAATAAACTCACAGTTAATGTGAATCTAAATTAGTGAAAATAATTTTGCATTGCCCTGGACCGCTAATGGTTGCAAAATTAGGATTAATACCTATATTAATATATTACATGCAAGTGTCACTCAAATAAAAAAAAAAAAAAACAAAAAAACAAAACCAAAAAAACCCACAACCAAACCAAACTTGTATTTCACATGCACAACAGTACATTTTAAATGTATTTATTGTATTAGAGGAAAGACACTTTCAATAATTTTAACAACTGATTGCAAGGAAATAAATAAATATATTTTCAGGGAAACTGAAAATTTTCCATTTTCCCACAGATTACTACCCTGTAAAAGTTATCATTTACTGTCCACAGAGTAGATCTATACTTTATGGATCTGTAACAAAAAGCTATCTGCATATATTTCACCAATATACAGCAGTAACTGGCAGCATGGCTAGAGTGTGGCCAGATGCCAATCTCTTGAATTATTTGATAGCTTGAAGATACTATGACATGAAAATATGGCAGGTAATGAAACAAAGCAGAGACTATAGAGTAAATACATATATAATGAGACTTAGCTTGATGCTTTATATTCTTAGGCAGTGAAAATAGTCCCATTTTCTTTCCAGGGCAATACAGTCCTTTTTTATTCTTAGCAGTTGTAAGCTGTTAACCAGAATGTCCATCACCCTAGCCAGTTTTTTAGTCAGGATAGGGGAAAAAAAGAACCTTCAGAAGATGATTTGGGTGTTAGGATTGAGTGATTCTCTGTGTTTTTTCATCAACTGTGAAAACAATCTACAGTAACTATGTTCCTGGCTTAACCATTTTGGTTTTGTGCCTGTGGGATGAACACTATGCTGAACACATAAATAAATGTTAATGTTTTTAGCTTCTGCAGGCCTGCCACAGCACACGCACCTTCTTGATCTTCAAAAGAATGAAATGAAAATAAGTTAAAACATTCCTCAGGGAAAGCACAGAGGTTGTAGAAGTGTCAATAAAAAACTAATTTAGTCTACAGAATTTTTATTACAAGCCACCCATCACAAAATGTCCTGAAAACAAAGAAAAAAAAATTTCCTTGCATATAAATAACAAAGTATGGAACCCTATTTATACTCACAGATATAAACAAGGTTACTCAAAGTGAAGATACACAGGGCTCTATTAACCCGTATCAGTATGTCGTGCTCCCAATTCAACAGATGTCTCCTGTGAGCTCAGCATCTTTGAAAGCATCACCAAGGCACAACAGGGGTCTGTGTGCAGACAGCTGACCAATCATTTTCTTAAAACAGCCTGAGAAACAGAAGCACTATGTTGACAGTAGCACCACTGGCATCCCACCTATTGGACTCTGTTAACTCAGCGAGGCTCTTTCCAAAAGGAGAGCTACCTCACTCATTCTTCTTTGTTGTCTGAAACTCTCTGGAGAGCCCATACCACCAACAAACTCCTTTTTCTCCTTTTTAACCCTTTTTCAGGAAAAAAAAAAAAAAAAAAAAAGCCATTTGTGCTCTTTCTCCACCACACTAAATTAGTCCACTGCTTGTATGTTCATGGGTCTTCCACACACTGAACCTTGTTTTTTATTATTTCATTACAACCTCCAGTCTCACCACTGGTTGCGAGAAAAACCTGAATTGTTCTGCTTATCCAGACAAAAATTCAAACGGTCAAATGCAATGTTTTTCATCTTATTACACCTGCATAATTCATAGTTTCTGAACTATCTTTTTTTATGCTGTAGAAGCTAAATAGCATTATTATCAATACTATAGAAAATAAGCATCAAATAATAATTTCCAATCACTACTGTCCTCATCTAACCCATCAATTCTGGTTAAACAGAATATTTTTTTAATATTAGTGTTATTTATTAAAAATTTAATGTTCTTCTTTATAGTTGCATAAAGCTGTTACAATATCCCTAAAAGGTAAATAGCCAAAAGCTGTATCTCCCAAAATGATAAAAAGGATGTCTCCAAATTACAAAGAACAACATCACCACAGTTTACAGACTGAAAAAAATGTAGATGAACGACCAAGGACATAAAAAAAAAGACAGAAGAAAATGTGAAGTAGTGATTAACAACCTGTTAAGAAACAATAATCAATATTGGAACAATGCATGAACAGGACATTCTAGATTCATTGTGGAGACTTATTTCAGGGGACCCTGCCAAAAAAACCCATGCAGGCCTCAGCAATTTCTAACACTTCTTCCAATAAAGAGACATAATCAATCAAATATATTGTATTTCTAAGGGGTTTGCTCCTCTTTTTAAATCAGTTCTACTGATAATGTCATTCTTTAGTTTTCTGTTAAATAGAGATATGAAAATGTATAGTTTCAAAAATCTTTTCTATGAAAGACAGAAGAGACAGGGAAAGGCAATTTCTCAGAAAAGAGGGATGACATACCAGATTGCTGGGTTTGGACAACAGAACAGCTTTACCAAAAGTGCTTTTTCCTCTTGTAATACATATGCTGCAGTTAACAAGCCGTAATTCAGAAAAGCAAACACATAAATTGCTGGTTGGAATAAAACAGTAGATTTCCTTCTTACATTACCATAGGATACAAAACTGAATGCTTGACCATGGCTTTAAAAATTTTTTTTTTTTTTTTTTTTACCAGCTACATCCTGGGAACTCTATTTTTATTTCACCTAATGTAATACACAGTTTATGTTCATGCAACATATAATGAAACACATTCAGCTCCACTTTGTATTTTCGTTACTCCACTCTATGTTGACATGAGTTAAAATTAAAAGATGAGAAAAAGAAGAGACTGAATCTTCTAACAGATATGATCTCTCTGTTTTCTTTAAAGGCTGTGAAAGAATAATTTATTCTTTTACATTTCAGTTTCATCTCCATAGACCCTCAGCATGATAGATACTGAATTAAAGAGAAAATCCCTCACCTTTCTTGGGTGTATGCTCTACTATCTTTACTTATCATAGAATCATAGAATCATAG
>NW_008630437.1:0-4792 GCF_000691845.1 Merops nubicus
CCCAACCCCGCCCTGTGGGCAGAGGGAGGGCGCTGGCCGCCCGCCCGCCCCCTGTGCCGCCTGAGGGCAGAGGGTCCCAGCTTGCGGGAGGGACCCCGCGGGGTCCTCGGCCCCCACCCTGGGCTGTCCGTCGCTGTGTGGAGGGGTGCAGGTGGCTGAGGGGACCCAACCTGTGCTGGGGGCTTCGAGGGGCTGTGCAGTGTGAGGGGGGGAGCTGGCGTTTGTGTGCGTTTGTGAGCGGTCGGGCACGGCCCCAGGCCCCTTGTCCTGCTCCAGCCAGGAACCGACCCAGTACTACCCATGCCCAGGTGCTTGAGGGTCTGATTCGTCAAATCAGGCTGCCACCGTGCTCTATCGAGTGTAAAACTCGGGTGCAAGTTTCACCTCTGGTTTCTTCTTGGCAAGAGCCAGATCTCAGCTTCAGAGGGAAAGGATGTGGTGAATGATCCAGTTCTGCAGCAGGGAGTATGAAATTACTGGCTGTGGTGGTGTGCTGCCCTGTTAGCACAGGGGGAAGCGTTGAGGAGAGGGTGAGGATGAGCTTCTAACCTGTAATGGACCACTTGAGGCTGCTTTTACATGGTCTCTTTCCCCTTCCTGTCTCCCAGGAGCAGCAGCCCAGTTGGACAGACGACTTACCATCCTGTCACCTCTCTGGGGTGGGCTCAGCTCCAAACCGGTCCTACAGTGCAGATGGGAAGGGGACAGAGGGTCACCCCTTGGAAGATAACTGGTTAAAATTCAGGTGAGTGGATTGCAACTGGCACCCAAACTCCCTCAAGCACGAGGGCAGGTAAAAGTGGTGTTTGGTTTGTCACATGGGAATTGGAAGAAGAGGGTGGGGCCCAAGCATTCGGGAGGTGTCTGGAAGAACTTGTTACCTGCGTCTGCATCTCACCAATTCCTGTGACCTCTTTGCTTCTGCTGTCTTGGACAGGAGTGAGAACAACTGCTACCTCTATGGTGTCTTCAATGGCTACGATGGCAACCGAGTCACCAATTTTGTGGGTCAGAGGCTCTCTGCAGAACTGCTGCTAGGCCAGCTCCACGCCGATCACAGTGACGCCGATGTGCGTCGAGTTCTGCTGCAGGTAAAGAAGCTTAGGCTGGGAACTGCTCCTGCTTCTCACAACACCCACCTTCTCTTCTGGCTGCCAGGGAAGCAGCATCTGGTTTCCATGGGGGTTGGAAACATCTGCCAATTGTTGCCATTGCACTCATCCTGAGCATCTGTAGTGCTTTGTTTCACTCCACCTCGTACCCATCTGTTCCCCTGGCTCTGTCAGCACAGTGCTGAGAGCTTTCCAGGAAGATGCATCTGGTCTTCACTGGACTTGTAGGAACAAGTCAGCCTGTGCAGGAGATGACAGTGAGTGAAAGGGGAAAGTTGATGTGTAGGGAGATGGATTTGTGAGTGTGATTTCTTGAGTGATAGGTGAGCTCTTACAATCAAGACACAAAATTTGATAGGTTTCTGACGTTGCTGTGAATGTGATTTTTATGGTTTTGACTCCTGTTTTGAGTTGCTGCTGATTGTTTTTACAACCTGTTAACTAATTGCACTGAAATAATTGTATTTCAGGGTGATGTAGTGATCCTTGGGTGTCTGTGTGTACAGTGATCATCCAGTCCTAGGGAGGTGCAGCTGGGTAGCCTCTAAGCTCTGTAAAAGCATTGGATAAAAGCATAGTGTCTCTTTATGGCCTTTCTTAGGCTTTTGATGTGGTGGAAAGAAGTTTCCTGGAGTCCATTGATGATGCCTTGGCAGAGAAGGCCAGCCTGCAGTCTCAGCTACCAGAGGTAATGTAGCCTTAAGAACAGAAGTTGCTGGAGGTCCCACCTTCCAAATTGCTGGATGAGGTTTGGGGATATTAGTCAGTCTGGTGCAAAGGAGGCTGTAGTGGGAAATTATTTCTCCATGGTTCTCTCCTGGGAGCTTGTGTGAAGGGAAGCAAACATCTTGGTGCATTTCCCAGCGTTCCCACTGTTCCCACTAGCACTATTTAGACCCATCATTGGTTGTCTTAGTAAGGAACTGAGCATATCATGGAGAGGAGTTCAACCTGTACGTGTGGCTCTTCTGGGATAAAGCCATATGACACAGATGAGAGTCAAGGCCTCAGATCTGCATGGCATCTGGGGAGGTGTGGATGCTGTTCAAGCCAACTGGACTGTTGTCTCCAGAACCTTCTTGAAGCTGTGTCATTTATCAGGATCTAACAAATAATTGTAACAAATAACAGTCTTGGCACGAGGCTAAGACATGCCAAGAGGAGTCCTCCCCCTACAGAATTTTGATTCCAGCTGTGGTTTCTGTGTTGTGGACTGTGTGTTGAAGCTTTCTCACTCCTTTTGGGTTCCAGGGTGTCCCTCACCACCAGCTTCCCCCTCAGTACCAGAAGATCGTGGAGAGATTGAAGGTTGTAGAGCAGGAGATCTCTGGAGGAGCCATGGCTATCGTGGCAGTTGTTCTCAACAACAAGCTCTATATCGCCAACGTGGGTGAGTTGTTTTTTTGTCAGCACCTCAGTCTCCTGAGGATGGCTGTGGTTCTAGGAAGGGAAAGAAATTTGTATGTGGGGGAACAGTTTCTTTGCTCTGTGGCCAAGTAGCGACACACGTGTTGCTTACAGGAGCACTTGAAATCAGCCTGGCTGTTTTTTTTCTCTGCAGCTGTTGGCTGATGCAATGTGTATAACCAAAGAGAGAGAAAATGGGTTGAGAGGCAGTAGTTTGCTGAGAAATGGAGAGCTTTCTTCTGAGGTGCCAGCTCAGGCCTGGATGAAGAGCTGCCTGGCAGGCCTACTGTGCTGCTAGCAAGGCTGCTTTTTGGAGATCACGATGAGACAGCACATGAGCCTTTCTCTTCTTTTCTGTCTCTATTCCCCTCTCCTGCTCCTTTTCCCTTTGGCTGTGTTCTCCCCCTTAACAACAGAGCTATCTGGTGCCTCATCTCGCTGCTCCCACTGCAGGTACCAACCGGGCACTGCTGTGCAAGTCCACGGTGGATGGGCTGCAGGTGACTCAGCTCAACGTGGACCACACAACTGAGAATGAGGACGAGCTCTTCCGCTTCTCCCAGCTGGGTGAGTGTTGGCTTTCATGTTCTGAACCCAGAGCCTCCAGTGCCTCCCTGCATCCGAGGCACCAGGAATGACTCACACCCCTGGAAACAATAAATGACCACGAAAAGAAGCTTGCTGGGGTTTCAGGTGACAAGTTCCATGCCTCCTCCTTCTGCACGTCTAGCTGTTGTGAGGCTACAGAGTACATGCAGCTCACTGAACCAGCAGGAAAACTATCCTTTTATTTATTTCTTTTTTTCCTCTAAGTTTTGAGAGTTTTGTGTCCAGCTGCCAAACCAACATTGCTGTGCCCTCCAGCTGTGTGGTCACTGGAGTCGATAGGAAGGCAGGAGTGGAAGGAGGCAGCCAGAGGGTAGAAGCAGGGTGGACAGTTGGTGACTGCTCCTTTGGAGGCAAACCACAGTTATGCTGGGCTGAGTTCCCTGTGGTGCCTCACCCTCGGGGTGGTGCATTTCAACACGCCCTGCTACAAGCTGCTGCAAAAAAGAAAAAGGCAGCTGGGCTTCAGGCAGAGGCAGGCCAGGCACTGGTATTTACCACTCTCACATCAGTAACTGTTGAACTCTTAATGCTGACATTTTGCTATAGGTAATACCTCTTTTGTTTTTTTTCCACAGTGTTTGATGTGTTTTTCTTTCTTGGTCTACAACTAGCCCAGACCACTTGTGTGATTGCTGTCTCTGTGGAGATACTTAGGTTCTGTACCTTTGTTTAGTTAGATCTAACTTGCCATTCTTCATTAGGTACAGCTGGTAGATATGTTCTTACCTGGTGAGGCTGTTGATGTGGTAATTTGCTGCTGCTGGGTCTTGCTTTATTCTATTTCTCTTCCATTTCATAGAATCATTAAGGTTGGAAAAGATCTCTAAGATCATCAAGTCCAACCATCAACCCAACACCACCATGACCACTGAACCATGTCCCAGAGTGCCAGGTCTACATGGTTTTTGAGCACTTCTGGGGACGGTGACTCCACCACCTCCCTGGGCAGCCTGTGCCAATGCCTCACCACTCTTTCAGGAAAGAAATTCTTCCTCATATCCAATCTAAGACTTCCCTGGTGCATCTTAAGCCCATTTCCTCTTGTTCTGTCACTACTTACTTGGGAGAAGATGCCAACACCCACCTCACTCCAGCCTCCTTTCAGGGAGTTGCAGAGAGCAATAAGGTCTCCCCTGACCCTTCTCCAAGCTAAACAATCCCAGTTCTCTCAGCCACTCCTCACCCGCCATGGCCATGTCCCCCAGCCCCTTCAGCAGCCTCGCTGCCCTTCTCTGGACCCACTCCAGCACCTCCAAGTCTTTCTTATCCTGTGGTGCCCAAAACTGAACCCAGTGCTCAAGCCTTCACCAGTGCCAAGTCCAGGGGCACAATCACTTCCCTGTTCCTGCTGGCCATGCTGTTTTGATCCAGGCCAGGATGCTGGTGGCCTTTTTGGCCACCTGGGCACACACACTGGCTCATATTCAGCCAACACTCCATCAGCACCCCCAGACCCTACTAGCCCCTGAATTTCCCTCTTCCTGTATCATCCAGCAGCACAAATAAGACCGAGCACTTCACACCTAGACAGGATCACTCTCTGACACTGAGGATCTGAGAGGTGGAAGGTTCCCGCCCTCTCAACCTTTCCTCTTTGACTTGTGCTCTTGCAGTTGGGTTGTATGCTGTGAATCAGAAGACCAAATACAAGGTTCCAGGGAAAG